>NW_027582423.1:0-3191 GCF_028453695.1 Augochlora pura
CCGCGAAGCCAGACAAGTGACCGCAGGTGTAACTAGGCCTCTCCGGAACTCGGTCACGGGCCAGAAGAAAGAAGACACTCTCGATTGTCGCCGCGGAGAGCGGCAACCTAACTCGAGCGAAGTGGAGGCAAGGAATTTCGAGAGGCTGGCTGCCGGTTGCCAGAAAAGGGGAGAAAAAAAGTGAAAAGCGCGCGAGCTGCCGGGGAGCGCCGTGCCTCTGTCACGAGAGAACAGCCTGATCGATAACTGAACCCACACCCCCACGGTCGTTTCGGTATAGTTCGGGTAGAGTTTGTTCGCCGGTGGATCGCGGACGCGAAAGGTGCTTTCCCAATCGAACTCGAAAGCCTTGTAAGTTTTAAGGCTTCCCGAGGCGTTGTGTGTACGTGGCCGAAGCGGCTTTCCGAGCTGGCAATGTGCTCCGGGCGAGGCCGGAAAGTTACTGTTGCATTCTAATGTCTTGCCGGTTGTTCTTGCTTCGCTACCGAAGATGAATGGCGGATCTGTGGTTCCCGGGGAAACTGGATTTCTCTTGCATCTTAGCGTTGCGCTTGCTAATCTCGCGCGGAGTGAATGACGAACGATTGTTCTCCTGTTTCTCGCTGTATAACGCACTTCACCTTTTCCGTTTGTATTCAGTCATTTTGGATGGAGAAGAAATGATGGATGGGGGCCATTAGGTTTGATCTCGCGCGGTGCGTTTTGTCTGCTTTCGTTTAATTTCTTGGTAATTTTGAGTAGAGGAGATATCATAGATAAGAGACATCAAATTTAATATTTTACAGTGCATTTTGTCTAGCTTTTTTCCAAATTTTATAATCGGTAATTTCAAATGAAGAACAAACTATAGATAATGATCATCGCGTTTAATATTACACAGTGCATTTTATCTCATTTTTTCTCAATTTTATAACCAATTATTTTGGAAATGGAATAAATCATGGATGCGTAACTTTAAGATCTATGATATATGATTCAATTTACGTCTCTTTTAGGATCATTCTAGGCAAAGCTTTGGAATCGGAATAGTCTTCAGAATCAATTGTGAATAGTAGAGAATGAGATCTTTTTAATTTCAGAGGAGATTTTGGGAAGATTATCGCCGATGAATAGAGTGCGGCATCGACGAAGGTAGAAAAGTTCGATCGCGCACGGTCGCGAAAGTATCGGAACACCTGGCGTCTGCGAAGAATGTTCAAGATTTCATAAGAGGACACACGATAAGACACCATCTGTTGCCTCATGTTTGTATACATATCGGTCTAGCCGGCCGGCGATAGTCCTCGGATAACATTTATTCAAGACCTTCGACGACGTAGGAACTTCTTTTCAAACTTCCTCGCGTTCGACAGGTGTTCCGAAGCTCTGAATGTAAAACCGTGGTGCGTTCCCCTAGCACATGAGCACACATACTGCTACATAGAAAGTCACGTATCTCTATTCGTATCAAATATTATATATGAAATAAATGGAACAAGTATTTCAAGTACACAGTTAACTCTGGCCACGTACAATCTCCGCCGATTAAGTAGATCTTGATCTGCTCGATAATGTTGGCTTCGGGAAGGTTTTGCATAGAAGACGGGCCACAATTCTTGCCAATGAAGCGCCGGTATCATCGGGATCCAAACTTTTCAGCCGCCATCAGCACCACTAAATTATCACCGCCCGAAACTTCCCAGGGTCGATAGAGGTTCCGAGTCGTTCAAACTTGCTGAACTGGCTCCGCAAGCCGTGACAGAAACTGTTCAATCAAAGCGTAATAGTCAACGCGACCGCTAATCGAGTTATTCGGGATCAAGAGCTAACATTCCTTCTACCGTCTCCTTGCGCCACGTGGAAATAAAAAACGACGGACTCGACCTACTATCTTCTACAATACAGACCCAAAAAGCTATGAATCTTGAGGAAGTACCAGAAGACATCTCTCGATTGAATTATTCAAAATCCAATTTCTAATGCGGCCCTTGAGACCGGAACGATTTCAGATAATCCCCCCACTCCTCACCCCCTATAAATTTCACTATCAATTCTAGGATCTCGACATAGAAAAATTACGAGCCCTGAGGAAGTTCCTCTTAATCCTATCTGTCAAAACCATTTGAAACGTTAAAAACATTCGAAACATTTAAATCCTTTGAAACGTTAAAAACATGTGAAACATTTAAATCCTTTGAAACATTGAAAGCGTTTTGAATTAAGTCCTCGAGGTCTAGAACGATTTTAGCTGTTCTCGTCGGTTTTACATCGATATCACAGTCGATTTTAAAATCCCGACATTGAAGAATAATTACTCTTAATAATCATATAATTGAATATAATACAATTCCAAAAATAATTAACTTTGAAGAAGTCACTGTCTAAAGACTCTCTATCCTAAATCATTCAAAGCCTAATTTTAGTGGATTTCAAACGGAACTCTTCCGGTTACAAAATCTTGGCATAGAATAATAACGAATCTCGAACAAATTCCTGAAGACATCTCTGCACTAAATCATTGAAGATTTCTAATAGATCCCTGAAGAATAGAACGATTCCAGATGATCTCATCAGGCGGTCCACGCTGTGTAAACCGTCCTGTATGTCCGTTCTCTTTTTCGAGATCAAGTAGCAGGCACTCTCGGTTGGTCGAAACTCATCGCGATTTGCGGAACGATCAGGAAGCCGCGGCTCGATTGAGCGATGCTGGAAGGGAACAAGGCGTTTCGCCTCTGCAAATTTGCCGCGGACCCTGTTTCCGGGGATCGGCTCCTTTCTCCGGCCGGCACTCCATGTTCCCGGGTCGGAGCCTCTCTCGGTCGGCGATACTCGAGTAACGCGGCTCCGAAGATCGATGATACGGCCGATTCGTCCACTCCGGCGGCCGAAACCGGGTCAAATCACGGCTCCACGGGTAAGCTCATCGGCCGGCCGAATTGCGCTGCTGTAATCGCGATTAAATGAAAAGTCGAGCACCGACGGCCGGACGATGCATATCCCGGCCGGAGAGAGCGCCAGGGGGGGGGGGGGGAAGGACGGGAGAGGGAGCGAGAGGGGCATTGTCTCGCTCACGACCGCGGAAACCGCCTCGTGAATTTCGAGAGCACGCCGGGAATTCCGGCGACCGGACTCGTACCGGGGGCCGCCGCGATCGGACCGAGAATCTGCAGGATCGGTTCGCTGGGAATCGGCTTGTCATTTCTGGATGATGG
>NW_027582424.1:0-3188 GCF_028453695.1 Augochlora pura
GAAATGGGGGGTTCCTGAGGTCATTTGAAGTATCCTTTTGCTTAGCCGAAATGCAATCCGCGGCTTTGTTAACGAGTTATTAATGAAAAAAGATAGCTGCGTACGGACAATTTTTCGTGCTGCTGCGCATGCGAGACAGCCGGTTGAAGCCCATCTTGCTGTCAGGAGAGAGAGCAGCGTATCGGCTATTAGCCGTGTTCGAGCATGGAACAAGAATTTCATGAATTTCTTATTAATCTCCAAAATTTCACAAATATTATTAATGAAAAACTCACGCATTCGGTTGTAAATGTTGTAATCCAGAAGTTGTAAAATGTGTGTAAAACGACACAGATTACTTTCACTGCACTATTATTCCACACTGATCACTAATTATTCAACAATTGACACATGTCCGAAGTTTTCAGCGTTATTTTGTGTGCCCCTGAAGAGGGCCGATTAATTTCAAATACGGTGTTGTAATCTCTCCTCTTGTAATCTTCTTAGTGCAGCAGTCGCGTTGCCTTTGCATTGCGCATACGGAAACAATATTTGGTACTGCTCTTGCAACGTGTACATTTCAAAGAACGAAGAAATTATAGCACCCAAGAATTTGGACATCCTCAGCGCACTGCATCCAAAAATTGGCGAAGGATTTGTACAGAAATGGGGTTGCTGGCCCTACTGATAGTGCGGCCGGGCGGTCGCGTTCCGTGCGCACCGCACAGTTCGAGAATGCCGTCGTGGATTCTTTGGAGGCTGATGGCACCCGAAGCCTACGGCAGGTGTGCCGCATAGTGGGGTAAGTTTCAATTCATTGTGAATTTCATTTATAACAAACTTATTTTGATTGCTAATTTTGCTGGATATAAATTCGTTTACAGTGCGAGCTATACGATGGTGCAACGAGTTGTCCAAGACGAGGTGATCGCATTCTGTTCCGTCCCGAAGGAACAATCACCTGGAGTTTCTACCGATGGGATTTATGACACGGATGCGAGGAAGGTTATTTTTGAGAAGAAGACCCTTTTTACATCTGACGACCAGAAGCATGCTAATTCAATTTACGTCTTACTCAATAACCATTACGTGTCCTAAATTTAAGATTTCTAAGAGAACTTCCTAATAGCATTTTTGAAGCCCACAGCTGGGACGTGCCGTAAACCGGGTAATCCGAAGGGTCACACTACTCGAGTAGGCGACGGTACCGTAACCGTCCAAGGCTGACCTGGACGATTTCCCGTAGCACTTTTTAACGCCATAAATTCTATACACACAAACATCCTCACGACGCGACAAGAGGGTGTCGCCAAGTTAACGAAGGCACTGATTGTTACGATATAGCAGTCGACAAAACCCAATCAGTGCCCTTCTTACATACAGAATTCCAATTTCTCGCGGAACCCCCAAAAAGGCAGAAACACCCCCCCCCCCCCCCCCGACGGATCCTAGTTCGGCGACGATCATGTCGAACGATTCGTCTCAACACTTCAACTTCAACATCAGTCAGCAACCAGTCGACAACCTCCAGCAGTCGAGGTCCACATACGTTCATACAAGGTCTCCAGCAGTCGAGACATAACACAACCTCCAGCAGTCGAGGAAACAGCAGTACGCGCAACCACTGCTCGACCATCTGAATCCGTTACCCAATATTAATTTGGCGGGTAATACATCGTCGACACCGGCATCACGCGTCCTCGAATGGTTCAATCCGGGCCTTACAACCCCAGAAGGGTGGAGATACCATCCACGCGTCGATACCATAGTGCTCGCATCGCAATTCACATTCATTTAAATTTACTCATGTCCAAGGTTTACATGAAGATGACGTCCCCAAACGGGTAGAATATTCCAGCTGGCTGTTGGGGAAAATAGCGCGAAATCCCGCATTCCACGAGTGCGTATTGTGGACAGACGAGGCCCTTTTTACGAGAGAAGGCTGCTTCCAGGCCCACAATATGCACCTGTGGAGTGTTGAGAATCCGCATGGTTCACGGCAAGGCAGAGAGCAGGTCCGATTTTCGGTAAATGTGGGGGCCGGCATTTGCGGCAATTTCATTGTTGGGCCGTGCATCCTGCTCAACAGGCTGGACGGTACGGCGTACCATTCATTTCTGCAACATGTTCTGCCGGAACTTTTGGAGGATATTCCATTAGAAATTCGGCGGAACATGTACTATCAAATGGATGGTGCGCCAGCACATTACACCGCAAACGTTCGTACACATTTGCATGAAGCTATTCGAGACAGGTGGACTGGCCGTCTCGGACCTATCTCGTGGCCACTCCGGTCACCCGATTTAAACCCGCTCGATTTCTATTTCTGGGGTTATCTCGAAGTAATTTTCACAATGCAGTTTCATAATTTACATTTACTTTTAATTTTTTAATAATCATTTTCATTCATTTTGTATTCGTATTTCATTTGATTTCAGAGCGTCGTGTATCAAACACCGGTGACGGATAAAGCGGAATTGATAGCACGAATTCATGGCGCCGCACAGTGGTCGAAAAGCCCGAAATCATGGTCAAAATATAAAACTGTGACGGATTTAATTGAAAATTTGTATGTAAGGGTTTTCATGGTCGCTGATTACGAATCTGAAACTGAAAGTTCAAAAAACAAAATGGCGGACCCAATATGGCAATGGGTTGCCGAAAAAATGGTACGCGGAGCTGTATTTTAGTGGCCTACAGAAACTGGAACGTTAAAGATGCAATTTTGTGCATCTTTGCAAAGCATTCGGAAAGTCCAATATCCATGTTTATAATGTGAGGGTATGGGTTCCCCATAATAACACGTATTGAAAATAGCGAAATTAGGAGGGTTCCGTGGCTCAGATCCTACAATTGAGGATAGAGGTACAGAAATGCCTTTACGATATTCGGGTACCTGGTAAGCTAATAAGCATTCTCTACCGAGACCTTTTTTATTAGGAGTAGAGGACATATGCTTCGTTTATTAAGTGACGAGTACGTGCGTCGGTAAAATCCCGTAGCTTCCTTGAATTGATTCAGTTCTTCGTCGCTTCGTTCTGTCGCTTGAATCGTCGAAGTCTGAAGAAGGGCGACCGCTTTTATTAATGGCTTCGTTGTCGATAGATGCGAAGAGTACTCGAAAAACTATCAATTTGTTGAACCATGTTTCAAATTTTGAAAATAACCTTTGCTCTGTCCTATGTACTTTCCTCCATTTGGTCCTCAAC
>NW_027582425.1:0-8548 GCF_028453695.1 Augochlora pura
TATTTTGGTATTAAATAAGAATCTGATTTTATTGACCTCAGATATGGCGGTGCCTGAGGGAAAGTTTACCCTAAATAGACTAGTTTCCTTGATGGAGAAGCAGGAAACAGGATCCAGGCCGCACGCCCGGATCTCAGATAGGACTTCATCGGAAGTAACCTAGACTAAGCCCTTAAGGACCATTGGCAATGTCTTTTCATTTTTAAGGGAAAAGCTGTAATGAGGTATGTTTTTGGCGACCAATTCAGCTTTGAGCTCCTTAAAATCAGTTGAATTGAATAACTGAATCCGTACATTGTTTTGTTGAATTTAAGTTGGAAGCAGTTTCCATAGGTAGCTGCGAGTTCCCTTTGGAACTTAGGTAAGGAATATTTGAAGTGGTGAATGTATATGGGTGGCGGTTTGATAGGCAATGGATCATTGACCTGCCCGGTGTTATCGGCCGGATTGTTTACACCAGCAGTGGGAACTATTTTACCCGTCGCGCTAATGCCTGGAGTGCCCACGGGAGCGGTCTCGGGCAAGGGGACTTTTGTTTTGGTTGAGGCGTCAACGATATCAGCCGCGAAGGCCGAAAAAAAATCAAAACGATTTCTTGTGGGAAAAACAGAAAGAGATGGAAATTCGTTAGAATCATTTGTAATAACAATCGGCTGCAGCCATTTTTGCAATCTTGGTGGATTTAAGAGATTTAATTTCAGGGCTAGCGCGGAAATTTTCGCTCGTTTGGCTTTTAGCTTCTTTTCTTGGACAACGTCAGACGCGATTTTAGGTTTCGCGCGAGTTTTACATTACGCAGCTGGAGGTCCCAGTTTGGGAGTTTTTAACGGTTTTAACCCTAGCGAGACTGAAGGTCTTGCAGGCAAGATAGCTGGGCCGAGGTCCGGCATGCTCATCCTGACCGGAAAATTTAAATTAAGCTCAGTGGACAAGTATGGTGTACTCACCGTGCTGATTGAGCTACCATCAGTGTCTCCCTCCTCATCAACACCGGCAGCCGGAGGATCGGAAAAATCCTCGAGGGGGGGGGGGGGGCTACCAGGGCCCTTAAACGAGGGCCCGATATAAAATCCCAGAAAGTGCTCGATGGCCTTCAAGCTTGGAGATCTCTCCTTCGGGTAGAATTTCTTTTCCTGGTTGACTGTTTGGTAGTGGACTTCAGGATTATGAATTTTTTAATTTTCCGCACTGTTCAAGAAGAGGCCTTAACCGGAACATTAATAAGCACAATAACAGACGATACAGAAAAACACAGTTAGAAGGACGGCTAGACGATTTGACGACACGACACAATAAATTTAGAATAAAAAGAATAAAAGTAAGAAATAGAAAATAGAAGGTAAAGGAGTAAAAATTAAATTGAAACACCGAAAAGTAGAGTACAAATCGTAACAGAATACTGCGAACCGTCTGTCATGCATGAACGCTTGACAGCGAGTGATGGACGAAATGCTGATCTGCTAACTGACTCGATATTCGGAAGACGGTCAAAGACAGACAGAGATACGGAAACTCTTGATCGGTATAACTTACCTGATATTAAGGGCCTGGATGAGATAACGACTTCACCGTTTGCTTCTTCCAAGAAATTGTCCAGAACTCCACCGGGGCTGGAAAAGCGGCGATCGTATTCACTTTTGGAGCTTTCTCCTCCTAAAAAGAGTGAGGTATGCTTTGAACTCAATGATACATTGTTGGTAAAAGAAACCTCCCCGAAACAGACACACAAGAGGAGGAAGAGGGAAACTAATGACAATGTAAGAACTAATCCTGTCACTCCAGAAAAGGCTAACGATCAATTTACCAAATTGGCGGATGATGTGGAGGAGCTCCAAAGATACTGTTTCTGGAACTATGCTGAAGACTTGGAAATGCAGAAAAGATTAGCTGAAGTGACCTTAAGCCTACTAAATATTCAGAATGGGAATGAAGACAGAAATTAGAAGACATGCTGAGTGCATATAGAAGAGACATTGGGAGAGATTCGGACTCTCTCTGGTGCTTGAAGAAGGAGGGAGAAAGTTGGACATCGCCGAAGAACATGTTAGACAAAAAATGGATACCGGATGGGAATCTGGGCACAAAAATAGAACACCGACATCCTGCCTCCACTACTTTGGACGAGAACTTAGCAGGATTTATCCCAGTGGATCTGAAACCTGCAAACGGACCAGGGAAATTTGTTCTGGACAGATTTCAGGGTATAGAAATGATTAAAGATCAGAACATCAGAATAGGAGAACTTACCTTTATTTCCAACTGCACGAGGCTGCCAATGACTAATGGAGTTGAAACAATGGACCCAAACAGGTAGACCTACTGGAACTGGAAAATACTCCAATGTTCTTAAAAAATTGAGATAAAAAGCGGCGGAAAATGGAAACAAGAAAATTCTAATTACTTACTGTTTGATGGAGGAGTCCTGCGTGAACACCTCCGGTACTAATACTCCGCGATATAAACTATCTATCGGATTGTAAAGACGATTACGCTATGCGACGGAGTAGATTAGTCCCGCTGTCCGTCTAATTAAAGATGAACAGCTGTTTTCCTTTTTTGCGTATAAAATGTATCGCTACAGTGACACGAAGTCGAACTGCAGGAATGTAATAGTTGATCGTTGTGTTGCGTGTCCGGACCTTGAAGTGCTATATAAGTATAGACTAAGTTCGATGGTCTAAGGTGGAAGCTGGATGTATCTAACCCGACTCTGGCTGGATGAGAGTCGATGTTGAAGATACGTTGATTTGTCGCTATACGAGCGATGATGAATACTTGTTGCGAATAATACAGCGGATAACAGAATACTTGTTACGAATAATACAGCGGAAATTAGAATACTGGCGGATAGAATACTTGTTACAATTAATACGGCGGATAGCCACGAATACTTGTGGAAATCAGAATACAGAAATGGCGAGTTTGTGCCCCTTTTATAATTTTCCCGAAAGAACGCTCGAACGCGAATTGGCTACCGGTGAAGTGGAGAGGGAAGTCAGAGGGCCCGGGCCTCGCTGTGACGTAGGAAGGGAAAACCCAAGCTAGTGACGTAGGACTCCGAAACCCAAGCGAGCGGCCGGCGTGGCCCATCTGGCGACCCTACCATAAACCGGGAAAACTAATTTCGACGAAATTACTTTACTATCGGCTGTATTAATAAACCGATTTAGTTGAAATGCGATTTCTTAATGTGCTTCGCGAAATAAAAAGGGCACTAAAGTAATAGCCTTCTAAATTGAAAACTATGGAATTTGAAGAGGGGCTATAAAGGCATAATTCTCTGGAAACATTAGGACGAATAGTAGACGTCATCTTCATGGACTCGGGAATTGGTGTAACTATCCTAGCGCCGAAACCTGAAAATAAACATAGATAAGTGAGAAACATAAGTAGAAAGGACGAATCTGGTACCATTATTGTCAAGGCCCCAAGTCAATCTTATACGGACACTCTGAGAAATATGAAAAGTAAAATTAATGTGGAGAAGGAGGGATTTAAAGTTACAAGCGTGCGGTCTAATAAAAATGGGGATGTGGTGCTATCGGTTAAAGGGGGCCCATCCAAGGTATTTGACCTAAGTACAATAATCAACACTAGATTTTCTGGGGTGAAAGCTAGAGTGGGATGTAGCTGGACGGACTCTAAGGTGCTACATATTAAAAAAATGGACGGACACACCAAGGAGGAAAACATTAGGAATGCTATAGCTAAAACGCTCACTGAAAAGGCCGCTAAAGAAATTGTAATAAAAGCACTCAGACCAGCGGCGGCTGGTAGAAACATCTGATTCAAGGTACCAATAAGAACCAATAATTGTATATACTTGTGTACATATATTTTATTGATTTATATATACATATATTTATTGATTTTATATTTATTTACATATAGATCTATTTTATTACTGTATTGTACTTACCTATTTATTTATTTATAGATTTATTTAACTACTCCATAGACGTATTTATATACAGGGTGTTTCTAAATTATACATACTCCGGGAAATAGGGGGTTCCTGAGGTCATTTCAAGTAACCTTTTCCTTTGCCGAAATGCAATCCGGGGCTTTGTTAACGAGTTATTAACGAATAAAGTTGGCTGCGCACGGACGATTTTTCGTGCTGCTGCGCAGGCGAGCCAGCCGGCAGAAGCTCGTCTCGCTGACAGGAGAGACGGTCGCGTATCGCCTCTCAGCCGCGTTTGATCATCAAACAAGAATTTCATGAATTTCTTATTAATTTCAAAAATTTCACAAATATTATTAATGAAAAACTTATCAATTCAGTTGTAAATGTTGTAATCCAAAAGTTGTAATGCACGTATGTAATCCACTTATGTAGAACGGCACAGATTACACTAACTTTCACTTTCTCTGAACTATTATTCCACACTGATCACGAATTATTCAACAATTAACACATGTCCGAAGTTTCCAGCGTTATTTTGCGTGGCCCTGAAAAGGGCCGATTAATTTCAAATACGGAGAAGTTATTAAGTAATTTCAAATACTTTTTGAAGAACGGTGAAGTTATAGGGACGAAATCTCGAACGAAACCGACCTTCTCCACGAAGATGTTCACACAGACTGTGTGGATTGTCATAGGAACGGACACTAGGTTTTAAAGAAATCTGAGATGGTCTGACGAAAAAAAAGGTTTTTCAAACTGCAACACGGTGTAAGGATTTTCAGACGAAAGCCAGACTGGTACGCCGGAAGAATAGTCGAGAGTGAAAGTCATAAAATAGGGAGTGAAGATGTTTCGAGTGTTTATCTCGATTATCTATGATTAATCCTCATTTCTTTTAAATGGGAGAAACAAATATAGACGGACTGTTGCGCGGAGCGTTACAGCGTCGGCCTTAGTATGCGACGATTAAATTATGTGCCTACCTCGCGATAAATTAATATGTTGAGGATAGATTTGAGGGTGAACTGCAATGGAACAAGAGTGCCGTGTTTTAACAAGGTTTAATAATAAAAAACGAATAACTATCACAATCTATAACAACTATGAACAAAATGTCGGTTCCCGGACGAGATGAGATGTCACCGAGTGCAAAGTGCGAAGTGAAGTAGGTACGCTTCTCATCCTTCGATTATGCCTTCGTACGTAAATGGTGTAGGTGGAGTCAGTATTTCATTGGCCGCTTAAATAATATTAAGACCAATGGATACTAGAAAGATGGCCAAAGGAGAAGGGACAGCAAAAATTTGGGATTCCCAGGTTCATTGTGTTAGGAGACCGGCTGACCGTGACTCTAACGTAATGTCGGAACTGAGGGATAGGAGAGCGTGAAGGGTCTTGAACAGAATCTACTCTCGCTGATTATAAAGCAAGCCAGGCGGTTTATTCCGAGATTTTTTACAGGGTGTTCTCTGGCTCTGTATGTCTTCTCGGCCGCTTCCTCGGGCGCGGTCTGATGTATCCTGACCCCTGACGAGGTGGGGGTTGCGTCCGGGTTCTGTAAATAAGAAATAATGGCCGGAGCCACCAACAGAATTAATAAAACTGTCAATCAGCTATTTGTTTTCTCAACTCAGCTGGGCAACAGCGAAACGCGTGCTCCATCGAGAAGGGGGGCCACTCAGTCGTGAATCCGTACTGAGTGAGCCATTTTTTTAGCCGCACCGATGCCTCCTTGGAAAGCCAAGGAATGCATTCGGCGACGAGCGCGTGGGATCGTACATTTGTTTCCGAAACCACGGCCTCACCCTCTATAAGTCCAGGACGGCCGATGTCCCGTCGGTGATTTCGACTTGCGACAAACGGCCGCTTTACGCAGATTCGGAATCTTCCATCGAATTTGCGGGCAGTCTTGGCTAGAGAGATGCACTTCTGCTCGGCAGTGGAGGTCGTAAATCTCCAGCAGATCTGTCCCACGAGCGACACGACGTTGGTTCTCTGATCGACACTCTCACTCCTATGCCGAGGTGCACGGGCCTCGAGGAGCAGCGGGGAGAGGGGAGGCGACCAGGATTTGCAACTTCCATGCCAAACCCCAATACATCCCGTTGAGCAGTTTGTTAAAAACTGCCGGAACTCGATGACTAGGCAAGTGCAGGGCGTGCACCTCCTGCTGCTCACCTAGCGTGGGTGTGGAATTTAACGCTCTCATAACCCTGGATGGCCCATCATTGTGGATCCACCCAAGAGAAACCACTCAGCGAGGCCAGTCAATCGTAGGTCCTCGCCGAACGCCGTATACTTCAAACAGAAATGCAAGACAGTTGCTCTTATCGAATTCAACTGTCTAGCGAGTCAGGGAAAGATTGTTGAAGCGACCCGATCGTTCGACACGTGCACTGTAACAGTACAGGACGCGCCGAACTCGGAATGTTCGCTTATCACCTGAATGCTCTATAAAGGCACTACAAACTCACAGCTCGAGCACAGCAATAGTGCAGGCCGAGCGGAGGGTGTAGGCTCTATTTCTCTAATTGTGCTGGAGAAAGCACAGCACAACTAGAGTCGCTTTTCGGTAGAAAATCACGCGAATGTAATATACATTCGAATTCTTAACCTTACCGACAGCTGGATTAGGCTGCTCCTCTGGTAACCTCTTTTCTTTCGTTGCACGAAAAGGATGGCACTCGGAAACCGATGTGTCACTTTCAAGGTTCACAGCACTAACTCTTCTTCACGAAGAGCGGAGGTGCCCTCGAAGAAGAACTTCGGACACCGTCGCGGTGCTTCGGATACCGTCGCTGTGCATCGGGTTAATTCGGAAGTTAGCGTTACCGTTCTAACTTGCCGATCCCCCCTCTCTCTATACCTAGTTACTAAGCAAATTTCACGAAGACATAACATTCTAAAAAACTACTTGAGAGAAAAATTTATTACCTTCAGAAATAGTTCACAAGAAAAAAAGATAGCAGTTTACGGTGGGGTGCTTGTTGGGTCTTCCGTTACGCAAACATGTAGAGATCGTAGGATTCGCAGATGATGTGGCCTTCGCCGCATCAGCCACGAATGTCCAGAAACTTGTGACTAAAATTAATGAAAGTTTAAAAACAGTGCAAATATACGTAGCCTGAGATTAACAGAAGAAGAGGCAGAGCTCTTATATCTTACTGCTAGAAAGTACCCAGGAGTGATTAAAATTAATATTGGAAGTAAAGAAATACAATATACCAGAACTGTAAAATACTTGGGGGTTTATCTCCAAGGTGATAGAAGATTTAGAATTCATATACATAGTGTTACCGATGATCGTAACAATAGATAAGGTTTGCGAAAGGGCCACTAGAATAGCGGGGACACTCTCTCGAATTTTGCCTAACGTTAGGGGTGGGGGGGGGGGGGGGGATCAGGTCTAGGATCCTCTATTATAAAATCATCCAGTCAGTTATACTATACGGAGCCCCTATCTTGGCCTCTGGGGCTAATACGACGAAAAGTGTAGCAAAAGTTCACCAAACGTAGAAGATGGGGCTGTGCAGGGTAGTTAGGGCCTACCGCACAGTCTCTCATGAGGCTCTGTGTGTGCTGGCGGGACAACCTCCACTCATGCTTATAGCGGAAGAAAGGAAGAGGACTTTTCAAAGGACCCAGGATCTCGCAGAAAAGGAAAGGGACAGATTAGAGGCAACAAACATGATAAAAAAAGGAGAAAGGGTTCAGACAATGGAAATATGGCAGGAGAGATGGTCAAGATCACAGAGAGGCAGGAAACAGCCGAAATGATTCAGGAAATTAGTCGATGGATTACCGTTCTCGACTACCATTTCACGCAGATACTACCGGGGCATGGGTGCTTCAACAGTTTCCTGCATAGAATAGGAAAATATCCAGACGATCGGTGCCTTCTATGTGGGGCTGAAGAAGACACCCCAAAACATGCCATATTTGATTGTTCTACCTTCAATCAAGAAAGGGAGCAACTATTTAATCTGACAGGGCATTTCAAACCAGATTAATTGGTTACCAAATTGGAAAAACAAAATTATCAAAACACAATAAAAGAATTTATCTCAGGTATACAGGGTGTTTTTCAAATATTGTAACACCGGGAAATGGGGGGTAGCTGAGGCTATTTCAAGTGACTTTTTCATTTTCCGAAATGCAATCTGCGGCTTTGTTAACGAGTTATTAACAGTTAAAGTTGGTTGCGCACCGACGAGTTTTCGTGCTGCTGCGCACATGAGCGCGAACGATTCAGGGACGACTCAAGCCCGTCTCGGTGACAGGAGCCACGGCCACGTATCGCCTCTGAGCCGCGTTCGATCATCAAATAAGAATTTCATGAATTTCACAAATGTTATTAATGAAAAACTTACCAATGCAGTTGTAAATGTTGTAATCCAAAAGTTGTAATCCACGTATGTAATCCACGTATGTAGAACGGCACAGATTACACTAATTTTCACTTAGGTTTTCACTTTCACTGCACTATTATTTCACACTGATCACGAATTATTCAACAATTAACACATGTCCGAAGTTTTCAGCGTTATTTTGTATGGCCCTGAAAAGGGTCGATTAATTTCAAATACGGAGAAGTTATTCAGTAATTTCAAATACTTTTTAAAGAACGGTGAAGTTACAGGG
>NW_027582426.1:0-3188 GCF_028453695.1 Augochlora pura
AATGCGGGAGAACTTTTGCGCGTTTCCACACGAAACTTCGCCGGTTTGTTCGTTAATGCTTCAAAGGATCTACGGGAATTTCAGCGAGGAGTAATGTCCGTTCGGTTCGGAGTTGCGATTCTGTAATGAGCGCGCTGGTTAAATCGTGCTGCTTCGTGTTTTATGGTACGACGCTCGTGCTCCAATAAACAGGCAATGCAAAATAATTTCAAGCAAGTCACGGTTGCGTATAAGATCAGGCATTCGCATTACCTAATCCAATCTTCGATCGGTTCCCTGATTTTTCTCTCTTCCAGCTTATAATATATTTCTATTTTTCAATCTCATTATCTGCTTCGAAATACTTTTCGGAAATTATTCCTCGTTCCTTATCTTTCTCTAACTCGTGGCACACGAGCAATAGCGAGACCTCCTTAAAAATTGCGACACCATGAGTCACAACCATGTCTTACATTCCTAAATTTATTTTTGTTTAATAAATTATTCACAACTTAACCACGATAATAATACCTGCAGTTAATTTCATAGAAACGAAATGAAAACGCTGACACGCCGTCGTGAAATCGAAACAGCTTCGAGTGCAAAGGATTAATTGATTCGTGATAGCTGAACTGCAAATCTTCGCGCATTCATCGCATCAGCAGATTTTTCAAATACGAGATAACGTATAAATCAACAAAGTTTAATAGCACTTTTATCGTTTTCGTACAATGACTAATCTTTTATTAGACAGAGAAACAATTTAATTCCAATTTTCGTAATGAAATTGTGGAGGTATAGAACCCGGTATATTAATTAAGTGAAATTTTGTAATCGTGGCTTTGGTCAATTTTTGTATTTCGTAATGTTCAACCAAAGTATTTCCAGATCAGCTGGATTTGGAGAATTTACTTTGATAAACAATTTACTTTAATTCGAATTTTCGTAAAACGAGAAATTTGCATAAATGTTCGCAGTCTGCTGATAAGGTCTCCATTTATTACTATAATCGTCGATTCATTGCCGAAACGGTTGGTGTCAGTTTCGCCCGAGGAAGTTACTATTGTTCGAACGGGAAGTTCATGGCTGCAGTCCCGACCTTTGACCTTCCCGCGAGTCAAGCTGACCTTAAGCAAAGTTCATAGCGAGAAACAGTCCCGTTGCGGTATAGCACAGTCCACCCTAGACAGCGCACACCGGAATTTATTCGAATCATTCTCCGTGCGATAAAATCTGTTGGTAAAACTGAGCTCGTAAACCGCTTCACGTTTTCGATCATTCCATCCAATATTTGTGAAACCGGACTTTTAATTATATCGAAGAAAATGCTGCAATTCAGCCGTTCGAGTATGCTGGCGTTGCAAAAGCGAACTGCACCGCAATGACTTGTGATTAGATTGTTAACAGCTAATTGGAAGTGTCGCAAAAAGCATATGACTTGTCACGACATCGAACATAATCGCTGCTACCGTTCCACTTATTTATACAAGCAGAAATATTTACGGCCGATAGTTATTAGAATTCCATTGTCAGATTTTCAATAAATATGATTTAAGATACCGATTTTGAAGAAACTAAAAATGCTAAAAAAATCTCGCTATGTTCAAAAGAGAACGAATAACTTGCGAATTTCTTTTAAACATTTTACGAAGTCAACAGTAATTTCCAAGATACCGAAAGCTTGCAAAACCGCGGTGACCTTATCGAACGCTTGCACCGTAGTTTGCGGTTGCTCGCGAAGAGCGGTTTCGCGATCTCGCAGTTGAAGATTAACCGAGTCTCCGGTGACTCAGTAGTTGAACAACAATCGGGATAGGCTTACAAGAGCCGGCGCTGTTAATGCACCAGAAAGTTAGGACAAAGAGACGTACGATTCCGGCTCGCCTTGGCGCGTCGCCCGGGAAGTTCCTGTTCCCTCTTCAAGGTCCTTCGGCGACTTCGCGAGCCGAAGAAGTCAACGCGCCCGCGCGACTACTGTCCCTCGTGTTTTTCCGTCTCGACCCGGTGTTATTCCACCGCGATTTGAATTATTCCTGACCCGGTGCACTCTCATGGCCGATGGGGAGCTCTCGGCGATCGGAAGATCGAGTGCTCTCTCGTTTCTTCAGGGTGACTTGGAAACGCGAGTAAAACGACCAAGGGAACTCTTTCTTTTCTGCTGCGAGACGTTGAGTTTGAGAACTTCCCGAGAATACTTGTACATTATTTGCATTGTTTGTCGAGGTTATGTCATTATTTATTTATTTTCATGTCAACTTTTACTGCCAAATCAACGACTTGTACAGTTGCCTAAGATCAATTTACTATAAATATCTGTATTATATTATTAATATCTTTTTTTCATTCCTTCTCTTTTTGTTACTGTCTCCTGCAAAAACCTAGAACTATTGTATTATATTGTATTATATTTATATTATGTTGTGCTGTATTCTATTTTATTATATTGTATTATGTCGTATTATATTATATTCTATTACATTACATTATATTACATTAAGTTACACTATATAATAATAAGGTTTTATCTAATGAAATAGAAATTGAAAAGATGGAATACATAATTTGGTTAATTATTTCGTACACAAAATTTCGCACATTAAATACAGTAGTGGAAAAATATATTTCTACATTCGAAGAAATTGGTAAATGTAATAATCTTTTCTGTCACTTTATGTTCACACGAAAATATAATTTTATTCTAAAAATAGTTGCTAATGAATATGTAATACAGTCGAGCTGCAACATGTTAACTTATAATCATAGTTGACTTCATTAAATTGCCTCCGCTTTCGATCGCATCAGAAGTCTAACAGGTTCGACTTCTCACATTGAAAATGTTAATGAACAAGTTTGCAATATTCGCAGAAAATTGTTGCACTTTTTTGGTTCGGCGTGTGTGTCGTTCGAAGAAGGGAGGTACCTAGGATTTATGGCATTATGCGCGGTCCGGATTGCTTGTCTGTCTATTACTCACCGTTTCTACTTGTCCCGTACGTTGAAGTGTTATGGCGTTATCTGTTTTTCGTCGATCTAACTTTCTAATAATCAGCCCGCGACAAGTTATTGCCGCGGATAAATCGCGCCGTATCACCGCTAAACATCTGCAGCCCCCTGACAAGCAGAAATAATGAGTAATAGACGCGTTGGTCAATTTATAATTCAATCTCGCAAATACCTAATGCCTTTCCTAATGGACCTCTAATAATTAG
>NW_027582427.1:0-3186 GCF_028453695.1 Augochlora pura
ACGTTCTCCACCTTTATTTATTGAACGTACCTCGCCGTCGCCCTCTCTTCCTCCCCCCGCTCCCTTCCCCACCTTCTCGATTCCCTAATTTTTCCGGGATACCGCGCCGTTTCCGAACCCCCTCGCTCGCCGATCCTCGCGCGAACCGTTTCTCGCTGATCCTTCAAGAGCACTCGACTGCTCGACGACTCGTTGCGAAATGATCGGTCGCTCGCGACAACAGGACCTTTTACACGCTGTCCTACTCGAGTGCGAAGATTTAAAGGGAAGTGTTAACAATTCCTTGTTCTGTAACGTGAAAATTTCGAACAAAGATTATATAATATATCTGCGTTATATTATATGTATGTGGGAATGGGCCCCGGGTGGGGGGCGCCACGGTGCCGGAGAGAGGCGCGGGACAGTGGCTCATCGGAGGTCGAGATAGCAAGACGTGAATAGATCTCGCGGAGACTTTTTGTATTGTTTCATAGAATAAATTGTTATGTGTTTTGGTTAATTACGGCGTCGATTAATCCTCTGCTCCCTGTCCAAAAAACGATCCCACATGTATAATATCTGCAAATACTTACCAGGCGTATAGGTTACCGTGATCACGAAGACGGTTCCTCCAGGGTGAGGCTCTTCCATTGCACCACGGTTGAGCCGACCCCTGCGAATATCCCCAACGTGGATATCTCGGGCGTATAATTTTTGTTAGTCGGGTCTGCGTTGTTCGCGTCTTTTAAATTGGAATCAAATGTTATCCATTCTCAATTTGTTCCAAGGGGTTGCTACATGTAACGTATATCCGGACCAGCGCGATTCCGCGCGAGATCGAAACGCCCGTAGGAATCTGACTCTCGGGCAGCGCAATGAAGCGGTTTTTATCGGCGGCGTAGTTTGCGGATCTCGCAGCCCCGAACGGGCCTCGCTCGCATAGATCAGAAAGCGTCAGCTTGGAATCGTTAAGTCGCCCCGTCGGCTCGCCGCTCTCCAGGACTCCACTTTCGAACGATTGCGTTCGGACAGGGCGATAAAGCATGTGTCGCGCTTAAGTCGTCCGTCTCTCTCTCTCTCTCTCTGTCCATCTCTCTCTCCCTTTGCTCCCTTACATGCATGCATGCATGCATGTATCGACGTACGTGCGCCAATATCTCCGGAGTAGGTAGCGAGAGTGTCTCCCACGGGAGTTATCTCGGATATCCCTTTTTCGTTCTTGGTTGCCGGCGTGCGTCTCTCTGTGTGTGTGTCTATGTGTGTGTGTGTGTATACACAGCCGGCTAACGTCGGAGGCGCGAGCGGCACCTCTGACTTCTTCGGACGGAAGCCGCGAAGATAAAAGTTCGCACGGACTTGATCGACTCGGTCGGAGAGACAACGAGCGCGCGGGGCTGTGTCGGGGGAGGAGGGCTAAGCCGAGAGCCCGAACTGCGAGAGAGAGCTGACCGTACGTTAAAACTCCCTCGAGGGTCGAGCTCGCCACCCTCTCGCCACTTTCAGTGGGATCCTCTTCTTCCGAGGGAACGTCCGTCTCCCGGTTTCTCCCCGGCCCCCCCCCCCTCTCGGGGCCGACCCCCCGTCGAACCATCGCCGTGGCAAAAGTTACACCATTACGTGATAGGGCGGTAAAGCTTCGGGGGACCGGGGTGTGAGAGAGCCGCGCCGCCTCGCCCGGGTTTCGACCGAGCAGCCCTCTCTCTCTCTCGCCTCCGCCGACCAATTCTTTAAGGGTAACTCTCATCTTCTGGACATTCTTCCCGAAACTTTCCTCGGACAAGTATTTCGCCGACTCTCCGACGGTTCCGTTGATATTTTTCTTTTCCGCCCCTCGATTTCTTCCCCCCTCTCCTGTCCACCCTGTCGCGATCCTAACGATTCCTTTTTCGCCGCGGAATCTGACCGGCCGTGTCGGGGTTCTCGGCGCGGAGGCAGTAAATTTTATTTAATTAATCCGAATTAACATCCCTTGCAGTCGGAGCCATTTTTAATCCAAGATATTTGTCTAGGCTTGTAGAGCCTAGGCTCGTCGCCTAACTTGGAGCATTCTATATATTATGAAATTGCATTTTGCGACTCGTGCAACGGTTAACAGCTCTCAACAATTTTCTAAATACAAATAAATACGATAAATATTATTTTGAAACGTGGCACGATTATTTTTATCGGCCATTCGACCTGTAAGGGGTTAATTGCGAGCATCAGCCAGCAGAATTCTATGCGAACCAGGAGGGACGATGACAGACGTCGGGGGTAGTTCGGTAGCCGTGAACCGGAAAGCAACATTGCCGTCCGAGGAAAACGGAATAGGAAAAAGGAAATTCCTCGGCTAAGCCTGACCGGTTGTCGAAGCGGCACGATTAGTCAGCGTTGACGTGGCGCGTAATGGCTACCGATGCCGAGGTTGCTCATACTCGTATTTCATAGAGCCGCGGCGGCGGCGGCCGCTGCTGCCACCCCTCGACACCCTCTGCCTTGGTTTTAGACGTCGTCGTTGTCGTCGTCGTCGGCCGGCTCTCGGTGTCCTCGTCGCTCCCTGTCGGGCTTGCTGATGCTTCGAGGGTGGTTGAGTTCGTTTCATGGCTGAGCACGGCGTGTCTCGTTAGGAACTTGAGCCTCCCCCACCCCTGGCCTGCCACACGGTACAACCTACTCTCTGCCGGAGACCCTCGTGGCTCGTCTAAGGGTCTGCTCTCTCTCGCAGAGTTTACCGAGGATTGGGGTAACTTTCGGCTATGACAGCTCCCTCCTCGGGCTTCCGTTTACCCTCTCGGCCTCACCCCCCACCCTCTCTCTCTCTATCTCTTCCTCTCTGTCCCTCCTTCTCCCTCTATCTCTCTGTCAGTGAGACAGCGAGTCTCTCTATGTCTCTGTCTCTCTTTCTCTCTCTATCTCACGGTCTCTCTTTCTCTCTCTACGTCTTTGTCACTCTTTCTCTCTCTATTTCTCTTTCTCTCTTTCTCTCTTTCTCTCCATCTCTCTATCCCTCTAGCTTTCTCTCTCTATCCCTCTAGCTTTCTCTCTCTATCTCTCTAGCTTTCTCTCTCTATCTCTCTAGCCTTCTCTCTCTCTCTCTCTCTAGCTTTCTCTCTCTATATCTCTAGCCTTCTCTCTCTCTCTCTCTCTCTCGGTCTCACTGCCTCTTCCTGTCCCTCTCTCGCTCCATCTCCGATCCTCCAGCCTCCCTCGTTCTCCGCTTGTTTTCCC
>NW_027582428.1:0-3185 GCF_028453695.1 Augochlora pura
CGGCGCCCCGGTTTAATCTCGGGGAACGATAGGAGGAACGTGCGCGTTCGCGAGGAGCAACTAAAAACGCGCTGGTATACACAAAAATAGAGAGGAAGAAGGCCGGACAGGTGTAAAGGGATTTGAAATGATTGCGGCCGCGAGGTGAGCCGGCCGCTGCGGCCAGGACTGCTTCTTTACTGTCCGACCAGCGGCGGACCATTTCCACTGGCCTGGCCTGGCCTGGCGGGTGGTCCCTTTACGAGCCGAGTGGCCACCGGGAAGAAAAGGGAAAGAAATGCCGCCGGAACCGGGACACTCTCCCGTCCTGGATAATCCGCCGGATTTATTCGAGCGCTAGTTTTTTTTCGCGTAAGCCAGCCGGGTTGCCTGGGTCCGGGTCTGCGCGGCGAACAGCGACCTTAAAGGGAGAACGAACAGTGGACTCGCGGGAGCCACATTTCTGCCACTTGACGCCGGGAACGCGGAGACGCGCCTCGGAGGCACCGGCGTTGCACCGCTCCGGAATTGGTTTCCAGATTTCCGGAGGCACACGGCCGTGCATTATTCTCGGCAGTTTCAGAACCGCGCCGGGAAATAAGACGTAAAACGGCCCGTTGTTAAGGATACAAGGGCTCTCGGATCAGCTTTACGACGGCGACGTGACCGACCTACCGTTCTCCGGGATTAAGATTTCAACGCTTTCGCGGCGGCCCCCGTCGTCGTTTCGGCCGTGTTTGCGCCACGGTTTATCGACGGCGCAGGGGGTCCCGCTAATTCGAGGAGGAATACGCTGGCGACTCGTCCGGCGCGGACGTGATTCGCGTTGTCTATTAATTGCTGTTACGATGAACGGTGTCGCTGAACAATAGTAACGTTACCTCTACGAATCGACGATTCGCTTGATCTGGTTTTGCAGGATCGGACGAAGACTAAACTGCCCGGGCACAGGTTACCGTTTATCATCGAGAGCCCTCTTCTCTCTTCTCTCTCCCTCTCCCTCTCTCTACCTCTACCTCGATTTTCGACGGGCCGAATAACACCGTTCGGCGAGCAGACAATTTTAGGGGAGCAAATCGATGGAATTCGGGAGGTCGCTACTTGCAATTTAAGCCGCGCCGAATTTAAGTTGCAGCACCGTTTCGGTGTAATGGCACGTGTCTAATCTCGGAATTGGTCGCCGCCGGATGAATACACGCTTCTCCCACCTTCCCCCCCGACCAATTAATATCATGTTTTACCTTCGATAATCGATCGTCCTTTCTCCGGTAAAAGGAATCACGCGACCGCGTTCGACGGTGTATTTACCGACTTCCGTCGTCGAACGAATTTAATTAAGTAACAAAAGCGCTGGGCCCCCCTCCCCTGGCACCAATTCAATTAACAATTTCGCGCGCAACCGACCACGCGTTTCTCCGTAATAGTATTAGAAACGCGGCGAGAGCTTGCTCGCGGAGCCGAAGCCAGCGAAACTTCATACATTACAAAATTTCATTTGGCGAAGTGAAGTTTGATTCCGCGCGATCGCGGAAAACGGATTCTGCTTCCTCTTTCCGGCAGCTTTCGCGGAGCATCGTGTATCGGTTTTATAGAATTTTTGCAGAGATCCGTGTCCGAAGAGCCTAATCGTTTTCCGAGATTCGTCTGGCACCGTTCCTGGATATTTTTGATGTCTTGGATGTCTACGATTTTTAGATGTTTTCAAGACGTTCTTTGGACGTTTAAAAGACAACATGTGGTTCATTTCAATGATGCCTTGAAGACAATTTTTAGGCCGTCCGTAAGCCGTTCTCGGGTCATTTGTTAGGCTCACTTGCAGGAAATAGAAGAAAGATTGCATCCCTGAAATTGCGGGGATTGTCTGAATAGTAAACTAGAGAATCAGTGAAAATCCGGTAAAGCTATTAAATTGAGCAGTCGAATATCGAATTACCTCTAATCGAGCCTCGCGCCTCTTCCGAGCGCCGCGCAACACGTATACCACGGTGTACAGGTGAGCGTTTTCGAATGTTGCGCGCACCTAGGATTAAAACCGAGGCAGCCCCAGATTCGGCAAATTGGCCGGAAAATCACGAAACAATTTCGCCTATTAGCAGCCGAAACGTTCGCGGCAAGCCCCCGCGGGAGAAATCCGCGATCAAACAGAGCGCCGCGCTTCGCGAGCCGAACGATTCGAATGGCTCGGCTTGGCGCGATTTAAAGTCGGGCGAAGACGGCGCCCAGATGTTTC
The DNA here is from genome assembly GCF_028453695.1 of Augochlora pura. NCBI lineage: Eukaryota > Metazoa > Arthropoda > Insecta > Hymenoptera > Halictidae > Augochlora > Augochlora pura. Next base: position 2,210 of record NW_027582428.1, read on the forward strand.
CAGGTACGTAAATCCAGGTACGGAAAATGCTCGAACCCCCGCACCCGTCGAGGGCATAATTCGCGCGAGCACGTGGTTCCCGTGCGCGTTTGTTCATCCGTGGGAACGGGACTCCGGCAGATACGGCGCTCGTTTAAGCGGAGTTTAAGCGGCGCTGGTCGGCCTCGGTCGCGCGCGCGCGCGCGGCCACACCTGCACGTAATTGTCCCCGATATTTGCCTCCTGGCCCCCGTGGGCCGTTCCGTCTGGAGCTTATTTATTAATTGACCCTAAATTCCGGCGCCGAAGTGCATCCATGGCCCGGCGATTTTCGTCATGACAAACAATAATACCACTTCTCCATGACGAGTATACTCGACGTGCTACAAAGTACTACCACTACGCAATGACGAGTATACTCGTCATTACGAAAGACACTGCCACTTCTTCGTGACGAGTATTTTCATCATGACAAGCAATATTGCAACTACTCCGCGACGAGTATACTCGTCGTGGAAAAAAGTACTCTCACTTCTAAATGTCGAATATACTCGTCAAACACAGTTAACCGATTAATGTACCATAATCGAAGGTGACGACTATACTCGTCATGATGCTAAATAGAGCGCTTTCCACGTGACGAGTATACTCGTCATGAGAAAAGACACTGCCATTCTTCGTGACGGGTATTTTCATTATGATAAACGATAATGCCACTTCTCCATGACGAGTATACTTGCCATGATACAAATTACTATCAGTATTGAATGACGAGTATTCTCGTCATGATACAAAGTCACGATACTCAATAATGACTATATTCGCCCTGACACGAATTACTACCATTACCCACAACACCATAGCCACACCTGCTCGTAATTGTCCCCGATATTTGCCTCCTGGCCCCCGTGGGCCGTTCCCTCGCGGTTCCAACTGGAGGTTATTTATTAATTGACCCTAAATTCCGGCGCCGAAGTGCATCCACGGCCCGGCGATT
>NW_027582429.1:0-3183 GCF_028453695.1 Augochlora pura
CGCGCTTTGGGGCAGGCCGAGCGAGACGGTGAAGAAAATTCATTTGCGAGCCGTAGAAACGGTGATCCAGCGCCGCGAGCTGCAGCATCTATCTCGAGACAACGCGAAGTTGCGCGGAAAATTTCGCCCGGGACAGCGTTATCGGCTAAAGGAAGCGCCGCGTGCCCGGGAAACAGGCGGCGCTTCGCCGGGCTTTCGCGGGGGTTAGTCGGGTGTCTCGGGGGTTGGGGGTTAGGAGGGTGTCTCGGGGGTTGGGAGGTTGTCTTCGGAGGTCTGGGGCGGTCTGCGGGGGTTGGGGTTGGGGGGGAGGGGCGAGACGACGCCGTCTTCGAGGGAGCATCCTCCTCGGAGCGCTGGAGAACATAATGAAAAGTTTCGCGTTCGCCTTGAGCTTCTTTTCGTCGCGGAACAAACGAATCCCGGGTCCTCGTAGCGGATCCGATGGCAGCCGCGCGCGGACCTTTTTCAAGAGAGTTTAACGACCGGCTGTTACGTTCTGGGGTACGCGTCTAATGAACTGGATTGAGAGTCCACAACGAGCCGTGAACTTACCCGGCAAGATTTGTCCCCGGGCTTAAAAAGACTCGAGCCACCCCGCAGTAATTACACACCGAGACCCCCCCCCCCCCTCCCGGACGACTCCGTTTCCCATTTTCTTGCCGTACGGAAACCGACCCCGCCACCACCCCCTGACAATCACCAACGGACTCGGAACTGGACGCGGTCGGCCACCATTTACTTCCACACTCCGGGACGGTTTATTGAAAACAATGGTCGCCCGGCGTCGCTCGTAAAGATCGGAGATCGCTCGCCGTTTGTATCACGTTGCTGCGAAAATTCGTTGGCTTTCTAACCTCTGACCTTTCCAGTGATCTGGACGCTTTCGATAGCTTTGAAAATTATTCTTACGTGGTAGGAATAATTGTAGTAATATCATCGAAGAAATAGAGCACGACTCGTGAATTTATTTTACGGAAGTCAGGGAGGAGTATTTTATTATAGTAGCTAATAAAGGAGCGTCGATATTTATTTAATCTTTTTAGGAAATATTTTTAAAGGATATATTTATAGATATTGTATATTCTAGAATATTTTAGATATTATAGAATATTTTAGATATTAATATTTTAGATATTAATATTTTAGATATCATAGAATATTTTAGATATTATAGAATATTTTAGATATTAATATTTCAGATATTATAGAATATTTTAGATATTATAGAATATTGTAGATATTAATATTTTAGATATTGATATTTTATATATTTCAAAATATTTTTGCTCCACGATACACTGGAGAAATGATAAGAAGTAAGATAGACAGACTTTGCTGACCTGTTTCACTGCTCCTATATAGGATCAATATTTTTCTGTTTGTTTAACAGAGAATTTAAGGTGCCAATCAATTTCTCGGATATCTTGGGACACCGAGGAGATAGACTTACCTTCGGTGAAGCTGATGCTACCGACAAGGTGTGAAATTTAACTCCGGACAGGAGCACGTCGGGAACAACGGCCGTGGTTTCGTATTTTCAGCATTATGCGAAACTAAATAACTCGAAACGAACGCTAAAATCCGCTAGAATTCGTACGATTTTTCGGTTTACCTGATATTTATGGAACTACGCGGGTTCAAATGGAATGAAATATGATCTCCACGCGGGACAATATCAAAGTGAAATAAAACGACCGAAACAAATATATATATATAGAATAATAATAAAATATAGAAAAATATATGTGAATATATTTGAAAATATATGACAAATATAGAATAATAATAAAATATAGAAAAATATATGTGAATATATTTGAAAATATATGAAAAACATAGAATAATATATATATATATAATATAAATTATAAATTTTTATTCTATTTAGAATTTTCCTTCCGCAACAACGATTGAACCAAAGAAAAAACACCAACAAAATATCCAGCGAACGATTTACTTTTTCAGATTAAACGATCGACTAGTTTTTAAAGAATAATCCTTGCACCCGAACCCGGGTTTGTTTTATTTGCAAAATGCCCGATCCAATTTCGCGAAATTACCCGGGTGAAATCGACGAACGTGGCCGGTTTGAAAATATTCGCTTTTTTTATTTTCATTACAAAGACGAAACTTCGAATGAATTCAATTCGCGAACTTCGCGCGACGAAAATTATTAAAATCGACGGAATTACGATGACTTCGAGTTCGGTAGAATCCGCGGCGAAACTTCTGGCCGGTGTCTCGGGGATCCATTTTGTCGCGCGAACTTCAAGCATCGCCGGTGTACCTTTCGGTACAGCTGTTTGCTACAATCGGCGCCGCAATCAGCTCGAAAAATTTGTATTCCAATTCGCCGGCCGGTTCGCGGGAAAAAAAAAAATAAAAACGACTGAAATAGAAAATAGAGGAGAGCGGCGAGAAAAAAAGAAAAAAGAAATCGATACTTAATTTGCGATGCGTCATCATTCTTTCGATCCTTCCATATTATTTCTACCGTGTCGCGGTATCGTCCCTTTTCAAATTAAAAAAAAAATAGGGGGAACGATCGTTTCATAGATTTGTTGAAACACGACGGCGGTGGGGGGGGGGGGGCATCCTTTTATTTCCGACAAGACCCGCGAAACAAAAATATCGACGACTCGTAATTGGCTTTTCCCGTGATTTTTATCAAACGCCACCCCCGCGCAAATGTCCCGCGAACGGGCGCGACCGTTTTCTACGTTTATATAAAAAAAAAAAATATGAAAAAACTTTCAATCAAACGCACGCCGACCGCCATTGTTTCGCGGATCCTGCCGGCTACGGAACCGGTTAACAATTAATAATACCCGGCAGTCTTCGTGAATAAAAATAAAAAAAGGAGAAAAAAGAATTCGCCCGCCGCAGCTTGAAAAAGATCGACTGTCCGGCGAAAATATAATCGGCTGAGAGTCTCGAGGCTCACAAAAGCAACATTGTACAGTCCTTTAGGAAATTATCTGGCCCCGTGAAAGCCGATTCTCCACCCCCGCGATATACGGCGCGTCCTTTTTCCATCGAATACCATGGGGCTGCCTGCGACGTCTTTTCTGCGCCACGACTCGATCGCGGATTTTATTTCAAAAATCGAACTAAAAACAAAATCGCAAGAACTTGAACGCAACAAAATCGACTTTATACGGTCTCCGTACTTTGCGATTGGTC
>NW_027582430.1:0-3183 GCF_028453695.1 Augochlora pura
CGGCGGCGGCGGCGGCGCGGAATGCGCGATCCGTCGTACAAAGTAGAGGCCAAGGGCTCCAAATGGAATCAAAAGACGAATCAAGGCATCGAAAAGTACAGACACCGTGGGGAGAGAGAGAGAGAGAGAGAGAGATCGGCTATCCTGTAATCTGCCGCTGGTTAGACGGATCCTAGGCATGATTGGTAACGACCGAACCCCGTGGTTCCGTAGCCGTGTACCCGCGGCGAGCTGCCGAGATCCGCTCCCGGTCCGCTCCGGTCCCGCGCGCGCGCGCGCGCGGAAGGTCGTTTACCCTTCTTCTCTCCTCGCGCGGAGGAATCTCTTCATCGTCAAGTAGCCGGCGGAACGTGGATTATCTAGCCCCGGCCGTGTGCAATATCTTCGGCAACTGCTACTCCCGCCGCCGTCGTGCCCGGCTGGGTGGACTTTCTCGAGTGCTTTCAATTCGATCGTCGACAAAGTGGATCTGATGGATGTCTCGAGGATGACTCGACGCGTTCACCGGCCGGCCGACCGGCCGGCGAACATTTCATTTTTCCCGTCGGCTGGACTCGCGCGAAATAAATTGCACGGCTGGCAAAACGGCCGAGAGACGGTCGCCGAGACCCTGCCAGAGGATTACGGTCCGACCCGAAAGTCCTCGCTCTCTGAACAACCTCTGTACTGGGATCTTACGTTTCAGGCTGCCTCGTTATTCCGGTATTGTGACGCACCTGTTTCAATGTCTGCCGCGTCTCGTGGCTGCGTTACGTAGCTGTTCAGAGTGTTCCAGCATGCTTCGTTCAAGACGGGGCGTATAAATACACTCGTCGGCGTAACTTAATTTATGCATCCGCTAAATTAAACAATATTGCAATGCATAGAGTGTCGTATGCTTGATAATTGACTGTACACGATTAAAAATTGTAATTATAAAAAGACTATGTATAATTGAATTTAATCGAACACATAAAGCTACGTGCAATTGAATTTAATCGAGTAAATAAGGCTATGTATAATTTAATCGAATACATAAGGCTGATAAGGAAGTATAATAGGGAAGTATCCGTACACCAAATTCGAGACATCTTTTTGAAACGGATCTGATATAGTTGCATTCTGTCTCGACTGATCGACATGCCTGACCATATCGAGCCAATTCCACTAGCAACAAATATTACAATTTTCATTCGCACGACACTGTTAAATCTCCATTTTCCATCAGAAATATTTTCAGCACCGTGCTCAACGAACAAATACGCAGGAACGAAAATCAAGCGTGAATAAGTTATCACCGAGTGATAACTCTGACTGTGAAAAAAAAAAAACAAAATGCGGCAATCTTAATCGCTGATTAACATTTCGAAAGATAACTAGCCGGGAGATCTGATCTCGGCACAAGACTCGATAGAAATCATTACAGAAGCACACCGTTCAGGATTACGCATTAACATAAGTCCGCGTATTAACATAAGTAGAAGAACGTAGGAATGGACGGGCAGGTATTCGCGGCAATCATCGAAACTCGATTGGAACGAGCTCCGGACAGAAGCCAATTTGATCGAACACGTCCGGTTGGTTTTTGCCGGGGCCATCACCCACTTTACAATTACACAATTAATTACGAGACACCGCGTGTTTTCCACGACGCACGCGGTACGGTTAGTTCTAATCAACGCGGCGATCTCTTTCTCTCTTTCTCTTTCTCCCTCCCTCTGTTTTTTCTCTCTCTCTTTCTCTGGCTAACGAACCAGTTCAGCACCCGCCCTCGACCGCCTGTACGCTTTAATTATCCGGCATCGGATGATCGAGCATTCTGAATACTTCCTGATCGCAAGATCGATAGGGAACCAGGCAAGATCCGAGGATCGTCGTCGGCAAGGCGACAACGCCTTCGCCGCGCTCGCGCTCGCGGGCCCGGAACGTTATCCGTGGACACGATGATGACCGGCTATCGGGGGCCGGGCCAGTAATTGAAATCGTAAACACCGCCGGTAATGACCCATCGAGTTTATGCGTCCGCGTCGACACCGTCTGCGGTCGACGCGCGGGACCCCGAAGGTCCTGACTTCATCATCCTTAAACCGCCGGGCGCGACCCTGCGGTTTCGGTCCCGCGAGCTCGCTAATAATGCGGATCCCGCTCACGGAAAAATCGGCTGCGCGACGATAGATTTTTTTCCGTGGCGACGCCGCACGGTTTTGCGTTTCTCGTTACTTTTTAAATCGTCGAGATGCGAATACTTGTTCGAACGATTTTTAAGCAGCGTTAAAATATAAATAAGGCTCAGTCGCATTGTAATAAAATTGAGTCAATTATAGCGCCGAATAGGGCAACCTAAAGCCTGTTGAACTGATCGATATACCTCTCCAAAAATTATGATTTCAGACAATGAATCATATTTCATAGATTTCCTATACCGATGTCCAACATTTCGAATACTTAAAAGCGTTTTAAAAAATTCAGACGATCCGGAATAATAAAGCCGCGATAAATTCCTTATTCAGAGATCGAGCAAAGAGGATTCTGTGTAGTTAAAAATTCCTGCTAACCATAAATTCATCTGATGGAAATTTTATAATATTCCCCGTTTCAGTATTTCAACGTGAAAGTAGAATTTTCAAAAAATGAAAGAATAAAAATCACGTTAAAATTGTGTTTATCAAGCGACGGAAAATAATAAATTTGTTACAATTTTGTGAGTAATAGTTGCCTTAAATAGACGGCAACTCAACAGTGTAATCATTAGATATAAATGGAAAATGACCTTCGGGCATCGGCTATATGAGGAATCCGACCGCAAAAACCTATACCGGAGAGAGTAGGGTACACTACCGGGCGCAAGGATGCGCGTGTGGTGCATCCTTGCGTCAGGTGCAGCACGCGTAGCAAGCATGCAAGGTATGGCTCGAGGCTTAAGGTAGGTACTAAAACATTGTAATCGTCCGACGTTATCTTCGTCCTCGATCTACGCGGATTTCGTGGCATTGTAGTGCGCGCGCGAATGCATTCGATCGAATGTACAGAAATTAATCAATGACACTGTCGATTGTTTTTTTTTTCAGGATAGTTTTATCGATAGTTGCGATCGAAGTAATTAATATACTCGAAGGTCATGTGAATAAAGTTTTACGTGTTTCTATGCCACTTTGGTAATGCATTTGTTTAACCTATTTAGGGAAGAGGTTATTATATATTATA
>NW_027582431.1:0-3183 GCF_028453695.1 Augochlora pura
ACATAAAACGTGATATATGCTCCTTTTGTAATCGTCTTGTCAAGCTCTCGGTGAAAGGTGTACTGCGAGCTTCGCAGTGATAGAATGTACTTGGTTCGGTTCCACGAAAAGATTACAGGTCGGAAAGTACTTTAACAATTTTCCATGTAATTGAATTTTGCATGAATTATGTCGAACGTGTGCAGTGCATACTTGTAAAGAGGTGTAATATAGACGGCTCAGAAATCGGTGTAGGTTCGTTAACCTTAAACTTGAAATAAATAAATTAAAAGTATAACAAGTATAAACTAGAAATATGAAGGGATTTTGCGAATTAACTGTGCAAACATAACGATGCCACTAATGATACGAAGAAAAAATTTTATTATAAGGAGACGTACGAATGAATTTCATCAGAAGAGAAATGAAGGAAATAATAATAATAAGTAATGTATAATAATATATTAATAAGTAAAGTATTATTAATAGCAATAATAAGTAATAAATTAATTTAGTAATTCCATGGCCAAATAAGTGTTATTATTCATTGTCCATTTACGAAGAAATCGACTGTATCGATTCGTCGACCAAAAGTTAAGGTTATGATGTGTTTGCGCTGCGTAACACACTTCCAAGGAAAAGAAGACTTAGACTCATTAGCTTCTGAGCCGTTCATATATCTCTCTTAAAGCAGTCAACAGATTCTTGAAAGACTTCCCTCGCTTTCTCGAGTTTCTTCTTTGCACTTCAGTCAATGACGCCACGGTCACATGATCTTTCGAGAGGAAAACTTGCACTCACACCTTACATTAACCCTTTGGACTTGAAGAATTTCCTCGGATCGACTACCAAACGCTCGGACACCTTTACTCGCGAGCTAGCAAATAAATAGAAAATAATGAAACTGTTGTAATAAATCGAGGCGTGGTTCAAAACTATAATTATTTAATATGAAAGGTACAATTAGGTTAGGTCTCTCTGTGGACACTACACGTTTACCAGACAGAAGACGGCTCAGAACAGACAGCTGTACACAGTCTCGCTTCACACTATAGCTCTCCGACGGAAACGGAAGGAGAACTATCTCACGATTCGTACATATCATATGGCGCGAAATACAAAATATGATAGCCAAGATATATTGCAACATCCATTATTTCCAACAGAAACGTTGCAAATAATTAATCTGTGTAAATAAAATCGGATGAGATACTACGTAATAAAAATGACTATTTTCGAAGGTGCTATAATTATGAATCGTTCCGTCGTGTCCCCTGCGAGCGGACATTCGACAGCAACGCGTTAATCGTGTTTCTGCGCGGGTTGTTATAAAAAAAATTCGGAAATGATATCTGACAAATAGAGGTGGCGCGTTGAACGTTTCTGGAAGGCCGCGCGCTCGCCAAGTCAAACGAGATTTTATTTCTCAGCGAAAAAGGATAATAAAGATACCGAGCTGGCGACGGCGCGCACTTTCCGGACGGCCTAATAAAATTCGGAGCGCCTTGCTAACCTGTTACTGTAATTGAAGTTTTTTTCTTTCTTTGGTAAATAGCCGTATAGTCGGTCGCAAAAGTTTACGTGACGGCGACGATCTTCAAATTCTCGATAGAACGAATACAAACATGGATAGAAGGTATCGCGCGGATACAACAAAGGCGGGGCAAGCTTTCGACGAATAAATTTTATTTCGACAATTCTCCACGTATTAATTATTATATTATAATAAAAGAGGGTTGTCAAAAATATTTTTCTATACGATAATTCCAAATGCTACTGGAAATGTTTGGTGCATCATTCGAATTCCTGTTATTGTTAAAGAATTGGTTAAGAGGATGTTAATTATAAAAATTAATTACTACATATGTAAAATAATAGGTTTGTCTTACTTATAAATAGATTGCGAATCTTGAATATGGAATTGCAAATTGCGAATACAATGAAAAACCTTTCGAAGAAAATGAGAATTTACGTAAAGATCTACAATCTGTTGTAACAAAGATATTAATATAATTATGTTCAATGAAAGTGTGTTTAGAATAATATACAATTGCATTTGAAATAAATTATGATTGTATTTAGAATAAATTATAATTGTATTTGAAATCAGTTATAATTGTATGTAGAATAAATTATAAATGTATGTAGAATAAATTATAATTGTATTTAGAATAAATTATAATTGTATTTAAAATAAATTATAATTATATTTAGAATAAATTATAATTGTACTTAGAATAAATAATAATTGTATTTAGAACAAATTATAATTGTACTTAGAATAAACCATAATTAAATTTGAAACGAATGACGTTTAAAATAAATTACAACTACATTTAATAAACTCATATCTTTCTTAAACATAATTTTATGTAATGTAAAAGTTAAAAACAAGAGTTTTGGCGAAAAATTCCCGCTTCGCAGAGCACCGCGCGACGCATTTCATACCGTTCGTAACCGGTCTGCGTTTGCTCGCAATATATTTGGTGCCACCCCTAATTCTACATCCATTGGCCGTGTCGGTCACGAGTAGTTGTGCTGGTCCACGGCCTCTCCTGGCCTAACTATGTACATTGTTTTTACTGCGACCGTCGTAGCAGCTGCAGGCCAGAAGCTACAGAATCTCCACCGCGCCACGAGATATCACGATGTCCCCTTTGCACTCCTTTCGCCGGCGCTCCGGCGCACTCGGCAGCCTTTCTTTTGTCTTTTCTCGCCGTTCTAGTGGTTCGACCCGGACTAAATATAGAGGCGTCGCAAGGGTCTGTCCCGCTGACGGGTCAGAAGAGTCAGAAGTAACTTGTTGCTATTAGCGGACGAGGTTCGAAAGCGCAGGAGGAGCTCGCGAGAAGGCGACCTTAAGTTATCCGAACGTCACGGGCGGCCGCTAGCTCGCCTCAGAGGAAAGAAGGAAGCAGCCGGCGTCGCCGATTCGACGCGATCGTCCTTACGAAATTCGCCGGCCGCGTCGGGATGCTTCGGCGGAAAAACCGATGACGCGCTCGCCGGGAGCAATCGCGTGCCATTACCCTTCCGTCGTTTTCCACTTGCCTTCTCTTAGTTGGCTGCCCGGAGAAAAACTCTTACGATAAAGAGCAGCGGATAGCTACATTTGTAACGCGATATACGGTTCGCTGACTTCAAATTACGGGTCTAACGTGACCGGCTCGGATTACAAGCGTCGATGCAGATGAATTTTTAATG
>NW_027582432.1:0-3182 GCF_028453695.1 Augochlora pura
ACAGAGATGCGATGGACAAGGCAAGGGGGAAGAAGAGAGAAATGCAGAAGGCAAGGGGCAGGAGAGAGAGAGATGCGAAAGACAAGAGGGAAGAGAAAGAGAGAGAAGCGAAAGGCAAGGGGTAGAGGCGCCGGGGGAAGAAATTGAATGCCGTGGGTAGGGGTGGGGGACGCCTTGCGGACCAAACATTCCGCAGACGGCTCAAACATACTGCAACGCGGCCCGGGTACACCAGCCAATCGGTCGGAGTTGCTTGGATGCCGGCCAACTACGGTATCCTGTCTGCGGACGCGTATCTCGAAGTCCCGACAGCCGCGCGCGACAGAGATAGGCGGCGTAGACCGGCCTTCTCCAACCCCTTTTTCCTGGCGGCCCACGGGCACGGCGCGCAGATAAAGGGAAATCGGAAGAGCGGAGAGAGAGAGAGAGAGGCCGGGCGCGAGGCGGGAAAAGAGTACCGAAAGTGGAAGGATATACCCCGGCGGGCCGCGGGATACATTATGGGAAATGGGAGTAGGCAGAGGCCACCAACTTTACTCGTTACTTTGCTCCCAACGTGGAGAGAGAGGGGGGAGAGAGGAAAAAAGACAAAGGACACGTGCTACTCGTCTAGGTCTAATGAATTGCCGGGGAACGTCTTGCCTGGAATTATTGTCTAGCGGATATAGTCGGCGATTACTGTTCTTGCTCCTTCGCTGTATAGCTTTTTAGCATGATTTACTCGTGTGGTAAATGATAATTTATTTATTTATTTATTTATTATAGAGGAGAATTAATTATCACAGTGGAAGAACGTCGGAAACAGCAGTCGCTTCAGCCGCGGCTCTCGCGCTCGTCGAACTCGGTCCCCTGTATCATCCAGAGCAGCTTCTCTACCCCTTTCGCGCACAATGGGCCGGCCCGTCGTTTCCTTCCACACACGCGGAGACACGCGGCACATGCCCGGGGCGATACCCCGTCCCAAAGATCCGCAGACTCGGCCGAAAAGCGTGGAAGAACGCGGCGGCTTCCGTGGATATCCGTGGCGACACACGTTTCCATGGCGGCTTCGGAAATTACGCGCCTCGCGCCGCCATACGCCGCGCGATTCCCCCATTGTCTAGCATCGAACCGGGGACACCCACTCTTTCGCCCTGTCGCGTGTCCCCGCTGAGAACGCGGATTATTCCTACAAAGGTTGCGCCTCCTTTTTTTCGCCGTCGGAAAATTCGCGCTTCCTTTTTTCCCGCCGTCGGAAAATTCGCGCCGCCGTGTCCTCTTCCCGTTTGATTTCTCCGCGCTTTATCTCCGTGTTCTATCTCCGCCCAGCGAGGGAAAAAAAGCCATTGTTCGGCGACCAAGGCGTCATAAAGGAAATAGAAAATCCTTTTAGCCGATGCCGCGCGCTCGCGAGCGCAAGCTTGCGCTGCCGCCGCCGCTGCTGGCAGTGTTTCGCGGCACGCGCCGCCGTATCCGTTTCCAATTTACTCTCACAAGTGGCCGGCCTATCTGTCTCATTTGCGGGGACAAATATTCCCGGCTGCTTTGCTGTGCCTTGTTGCCTGTGTTTCGTTTCTCTCCGCTTTCTTTCGGGGCTCGTTTACGCGCTCATAAATGTCCCGTTCGTTCAACCGGAGTTGTCTCGTTCGGATCCGGGGATTGCTTTTTCTGGTCGATGAACCAGATCGGCTTGTAAAATTGTAGGGACGACGAGAGTATAAATTTTTGGGGGTAATTGTTTATTATTGCTTGGGGTGAGTTTGTAGTTTTAAGGGTTCTTTTATAAATTGACGATTTATACTTTTAATAGTTTTTTTTAAAAATAACCAGTCTATTTTTGAAGAATAGTTAAAAGTACGAAAAGCTTTGATAACGCAGAATTTTTATTGCAACATTATTCAACGATTTTTAGTTTCACTTTATAGTAACCACTCGAGTGCAAAGGGCCGACACCGTAAAACATCGTCAATTATAATTCCCACACGATTCAACCCTTTACACTCTATAGTCTATTATAAAAAAGTAGATATTTGTCTCAACATATTTTATTTTATACTTATTCATATATTTTTAACTAGTATCTGAAAGATCGAACAATATTTTCTGCTGACAGAAAAGACCTGTACATTAATTGACAATTTATCAACCACAGAAAAATTTAGCCCTGCAGAAATTCTACAATCTGATAAATTCTTTTAATAATATAGCGTAACAATTTTTAGCGCCGCCTCGATGATACCGCTCGAGTGCAAAGGGTTAACAGCACCGCGACTCGGTGCGCGTATTTTTCGAGGGGCGGCTCGGCGGTTCAACCGCCCCCCTCCCCCGCGGCATAACGCGATTTATGCCGTCTGATCAAAACGAAATGATACAAGCGCGGCGGCCGTGTGTCCGGCCGGGACGACGTAACAACCGGTTGAGCTAATTAAGTGCGGGCATTAATCTCCGGACGATTTTGTTCGCCGTGTCACCGGCACGCACAATGGAACACCACCGACGTTCTCGTTCAACCGGGAAACGCGTTGCGGAATCGACGCCGGCTATTTTTCTGCCGAATTAATTCGGCTCGGACACACGGAGCCCCCTCCTACCTCCTCTCGCCAATACTTTCACGATCCGACGCGGTCGAACAGTTCTTTTTACACCGGAGCCGAAATCGAAGAGATCGAGCATCCTGCGAGCGAAAGAGGAAGAGTCGTGAGACGAGGAAGAGTCGTGAGACGAGGAAAAAGTGAGTCATGAAGACGAGAATGCGTCTGGAACCGGACGTGATCCGTTCGCTGTCCAAAGAGATCGTCGACGGAGAAACAACTTCGTCGCTGAATAAATCGCTAACACCTGAATAAAACGAGGGAAGAGAAAAAAACGTGGCGATCGAGCCCGGATATATTTTCGTGAAAATTCGCGGTCGTTCGAGCGGCGAATAAACAATTTGCGAAGCGCTGGCCGGTGGACGGTGGACGGACCAGCGAGCCCTCGAGTTTCACGAAGCTACGGACTTGCCCGGCTTATGGCGCCAGTTCACACTTCGCCCGCATGATTCCGGGTAACGAGAGAGCGACGGAGAGAGAGGGAGAAAGCGAGAGATCAAGAGAGCAAGAGGGAGAGATAGAGAAAGAGAGAGAGAGAGAGAGATAGATAGAGAGATAGAGAAAGAGAGAGAGAGAGAGAGGTAGCGTTGTTTTTGACAGTGGCGTAACGAA
>NW_027582433.1:0-3182 GCF_028453695.1 Augochlora pura
AATAAACTACATATTTTCCACGTTTTATTCGGAGACGAGAAATTGCATAATATTTTAATAAACTACATAATTTCCACGTTTTATTCGGAGACGAGAAATTGCATCTATTGCAAAAGTAGCAAAATTGCATCTAATAAACTACATAAATTCCACGTGCGTTTATAGTTTTTTTCTTTTTTTTTTTGCAAACGAGAGAACTGCAGCATAAATATCGGGTTACTGTATCGCTTCGATGTAACAGCAATCCAATACGAACGTTTTAGGACCAACCACTCGCATAACGACGAACAATATCCCTAGGTCAACGAAAAACTCTCTAGGTTATCGAAGCTTCCGTCACTATCTCATACGAAACTTCGATCCCTGCCATTTGCATCTAATTTGACCGAGACCAATCCCCCTCCCGATTCCATCGAGTGCGCGCTGATTTTCGGTCGACGGAACGCGAATCAGTTCTGCAAGAATTCAAAGCGTTCGATTCAATTTTATTTTCAATATTTCATCATTAACGTCCTCAAACTTTACACAAATCCGAATTACGACGGATACATTCCAGAAAAACGTAAATTTAACCCTTTGCACTCGAGTGGTGACTCTCGGGCAGCACTGAAATTGTTCCAAGACATTCGAAAATCATTTTTAACACCTTGAAGAAAGAAGAATTTTATATTTATTTTTTGCGTACATATACTTTAATATGTAAATAGTGCTAAAAAGAGAATAATATTTATTTCATCTTATTGTTATAAATCTCCATCGCGAGTCCAACTCGTTAAAGTGCGGCAAGGGGTTAAATCAACAAAGTTCAGATTTAAACAATTATTAAATAGCGAAAGTGTTGATACTAGTCACGAGAATTAATTTTATAAATACAAAATGCACTCTGTTACGTAAAATGACATACTATGAGCCGGAGAAATGAGTGTAGATTTATGGATAAAATGGCTTCAAGTGTAAAGGGTTAAATACGTTCACATACGTTCAAGAAAGTAATTATATTTCTCCCTTTGAGTTGAGTAACTCACCCCCCTAAAACACGCCCTTTGCACTTTATGTTTCTTTCGAAAATATATTTCCAAAATATTTTAATGTAATTTTTTTAAATAACACGTGGTATAATAAGATGTCCCTATAGAATCTGGTTTTCTAGGAACAATGTTTTTTAGTGTCTCGAAAGTTTCTCGTCCGCGAAGGGTTAACCCTTTGCACTCGGAACCGTTTCAAGCTTAGATCCAAAATTGCTATTTCGACCAGCTGTAGTATTAGTAATAAAAAGTAGTATGAATTATATAACATAATATCATATATTTATATAAATTATATAAAAGTAGCAGTAATTATACTAAGTACTAACTTAGTATAATTTACGCACGTGAAATTGCGTCTTGTGACTCATAAAACTGTTACGCTCTCAACCCTTTGCACTCGAAGCCATTTTAATTATAAATCTAATATAATTGTTCTGGTTTCTATTATTTCTATTGTATGTGACAAAGTGTATGTTATACATATGAAATCGATTCTTGCGGCTCGTACCAATAGTTTCACTGTTAATAATTTTTTAAATCTAAGCTAAATTAACCCTTTACCGGCCTATAAATCGGCAGCTTGTGGATCGGTTCTCGTGGTAACTAATAATTTTGTTACTTGTTATTGAAATAAATATATTAAATTGTACTACATCAAGCTCCAATATTATTACATAATATTTTAAATATTAAATATCTCTAGCGAGTAATAAAATAATTGAGATCAAAATAGAAATGAAAATTTAACATTCAGTTGAATGTTTATGGCCGAATGACCGGTCGATAAAGTGTTAATATACAAGTTATTTTCAGAACGTGATAGAATAATTTCTGTGGTGCCTCAGAATCACCGCTTGAGTGCAAAGGGTTAACAGAAGGGTCTTTAACCCATTCCGTGCCACGAGAAAGACATTTCATGACAAGATAGAATCAAAGCAATAATTTCCACCAAAAGGATGGACCCATAAGTTTCTTTGATAGTTATACTGGCAATAATTAATAAATAAAAATATTATATTGATTTTTAAAGCGTTGATCGACCAGAATGAAGAGTCGACTAAATACAGCTTGGCACGGAACGTGTTAATAACGTCAACAATATTTTGTTAATTATATAACAATTCTCATTTGCGCTTCAGAGGTGTCACTCGAGTGTAAAGGGTTAGCAGAAGGGTCTTTAATAATGCGAACATTATTATTTTGTTAATTGTATAACAATTCTCATTGGCGCTTCAGTGACGCCACTCGAGTGCAAGGGGTTAAAATTCGAGCCGTTCCAAGGTTTGATCAGAGCTCTGGAACGAGCACAATAGCGGCACTATTCGTCCAAGATCCTTGAGCCCAGTCTGTGGAGCGCGTATCGAGTCTCGTGCGAGCTTGAATCCAACTATAACACGTGTTAATCACATTCCTAAGAACTGCGCGCGGGCGGTGGGAGGCCGCGGGCAACTCACTGTTATTGCCGATGCCAGGCGGAATAGTACGCGTCACGCGGCTAAATTACGGTTGTTCTGGCAACAATTCAACCCGGCTATCCGAACTGATTCGTCCACGTGACGATTCGGTTACACGAAAAGGTTTCGCACGCCTAAGATTCGCTCCCACCCGCGGCGGCCATCGCGTTCAACGGCACGCGTCCATTTTTCCTTCCGTCGCGCGCTAGTCTCGGAATCGGCGCTGACAGTGAGTTCTCCATCGTCGTGTCTATCGAATTAGGGTATCGCGGAAAATACTGCACGGCTGGTACCACGCCTAATTTGTCGAGTCGCTGAGAACATCGTCGGGAACCGCTAGACGGCTTCCATGCGATTAGAGCAACCTCTTTATCGTTCCCATGCGACCAAAAGTGTTAAATGATATTGCTTAAGGGCTGTTTTTGGTTTAGTATGTTACCCTTGTACGTGTTGAGATTGTTTCGAGGAATTGTTAATTGTTATTGCTTGGTAACAGGTGTGTTGATAACGTGTACGATTCTGATCTTATAAGAATATTGTTACACGAGAGAATAATTATGCTTTGTATAGTATGAATATCAGTCATTTTTAACAACCTTAGTTTACGCAATAACAGCATGTTTGCAGATGATTTTGTCAAAATTTCAAGCCAATTGCTTAATTGAATTCTAAGAAAGGCGTGTTTAACACGATAGGTATC
>NW_027582434.1:0-3181 GCF_028453695.1 Augochlora pura
CGATTATTGTAATATGTATAATTACAATTATTGTAATATGCAATCATGTGTAATGAAGTTGTCGAGCCAGAGCAAAAAAGATTTAACGTTCTTGAAACTGTGTTTCAAGTGAAAATTGTTTATTAAAGATCGTTGTTTAAAGTAAAAATAGTATTGGTTGCGTAGCTTTTCGATGTTTCGTCTCGAGACTTTGCACTGTGAGAAATAACTTAGTGACCTCTGTTTCACGTGCATCGCATTCTCACGTGCACACGTGTGCTTAATATACGTGCATACATAATGTATACATAACGTGCGTATAAAGCACACATAACGTGTGCACACAATAATATACATATAAAGTACACGTAACGTGGGCACACAATAATATACATTTACTGTGTAGATTCGTGTCATTTCTAACAAACGTGAACACGTGTATCGAAATCCGTGTATTTTGATACAGATTTGGACACACGTGTGTTTCGATGTACATTTACAGACGTATTTTAATATACGTTTGTCAGTGTACTGCTAATATTTTTTATTTTCCATAATTATTTTATGAGGAATGGAAAATATTTCTAAGTATTTATTCTTTAAACGTATAAATGATTTGACAGAAAATATTGTTTATTGGTTCAAGTATATATTATAATAAAAATTGTAGGATGTATAAAAAAATTCAATTTTGGTATAAAAATATATATATGTACATTAGTCGCATTATTTTTTTCAGTTTTATGTGAAAATAAAGTATATTGTGGTGTCACGTATATCTAAACTATGTTTAAACTGTGTTTATTTAAACTATATTTATTTGAACTATTTTGATATTCAAACTATATATTTAAACCACATTGAAATTTAAAAAAAGGATCAAAGTTATATTTAAACTAAATTAAAATTTTTAAAACGGAACAAAGTATTAATAAATTCTGCTTCTCTTTCTTATTCTTGCATATACTATATTAATATTCCTTCAATGGAACTTAATTTCGACCATCGTAACTACAATATATAAACACAATACAACCACAAAGAGTTGAATATCCTTTAATTTTGTTATAAAGAATTGACCATTTCTTCCTCGAATTCCCAAATCACAGAGAGAGAGAGAGAGAGGGAGAGAGAGAGAGAGAGAGAGAGAGAGAGAGAGAGAGAGAGAGAGAGAGAGAGAGAGAGAGTCTCTCTCCTCCAAGAGAGAATTCGGCTCGCGTTCAATCCGGACGCGCTTTCTCCCACGAGACATTTCACCTGAATTTTCACGGCCGCCCCGGGAACGTCGCTCCGTACAATCGGCTTTTCTATTTTCCCACCAGGCTTTCCGTTCTCCGTTTCACGGAAAACCGCCGGTTTCCCGGGCTCTCCCTTTTTCCCAGACGCCGCGTAAAAAACCGCTGCCAGCCTTCGGGCCATTGTGCGTCGGTCGCGCCGGTAATTACGCGAGTCGCATGCGTCCTCCGTGCAACAAACGGACAACAAAGAGCGGGGCGAGCGCGCGCGCGTGTTCGGCCCGCGGCGTCTTACGCGCGTCGCCATTATTCTCGCACGCGTTCTGCATGCGCGTACGAATCGACGGCGACCGGGACGGAGACGGTGCGTGCGCGTCGATCGAAATGAATCACCCGATAAATTCTTTTACTTCCGGCAGGCCGGCATAATATCTTTGGTAAACTAGCGACGATTATAAACGCGTTATCGAAAGCGGGGCGCGGCACCGCGAAGCGCGTTCTCGAGCGCTGCTGATCGAGAGGACGACGGTGGATTCGAGCTGGTGACCCAATTATCGTGCCCTTTGATTAACCCTTTGCCTAGGAAACACGTATACAGGGTGTCACAAATTTTAACCCTTTGCACTCCGGTGTCTCCCCTCAGGGGACATTGTGATTCTAATCTGTATCACTGGATATTAAAGTTTTAGTTACTATGGGGAATTAATTTACTATAGTGCAACTTTTTGAGAAATGTATTATTTTGTGAAAAAATCAGAGTATGGTACAATTATTGAGGTATATAATTATATATTTCTCAAAAAGTTGCACTATAGTAAATTAATTCCCCATAGTAACTAAAACTTTAATTTTAGTAAAGTATAGTATAGTAACTAAAAACCCATAGTAACCCATAGTAACTAAAAACTTTATTATATATGCATAGTTATATATGAGAATTGATTTTTGAGAACAGAGAATACGTACGTGAATATATTCAGTGGATAATAGTGGAAGGGAGGGATAGTGCAAAGGGTTAATCTGATATGCTTGAATCGTGAAAACATGCGATAATTTATCGTTTCTGATCGTCATCGGTTTTTACCAAGTTGAATCAAGTTAGTTAAACAAAGAGACTTCTCATAGAGAAGGGAAATATTTTACATGTTCTTTCGATTAAATAAAGAAGTTCTAATTGAGAGTTCAAACAGTGAAAAATATCAAGTTTATATAACTGAGTTTAATTTGCCATAACTAAGTTTCATTTAAACACAGTCGAACCTGTTTTTATACAGTAGATATTGACCGTTAATATCCTGTTAAGTATGACTGTTATTCCGTTCTTTTAAGTTATTATAAAATTCTGTCCTCTCGCAATCAATATTTAATCATTCTAGTAAATGTAGACACGGAATAATTAACAGTAAATACATTCTATAGAATATAAATAAAAAATATAAAGAATTTTTGTTTTTTCTCCTAATAAATTATTACAATCGATTAGGTGCTTTTGTGACTATGCAGAAAATGTTACGACAAGAGGTTATGTTTAGCGAACACCAGAGGAAGAGTATAAAATAGCCGTGTGCGGATTTCCTCCTCGTTGACTTCTGCTTTCGGCGTCGATTGACACTCTGAAGATTCTGTAAACGAGTGATCTCCTTGATTCTCAGTAAATTGTTAACGATAATTAACTGCTCTAAGGAGCGCGAACGAAAGCGAAGCCGGGTTGGCGAGGGTTGGAAGACGAGGGCTTTGAGGTCGATCCGCGGCAGAGAGAGGAAATTAAGAGAGAGAGAGAGAAGAGAGTGAAATAAAGCGAGAAAAGGAGAGAGAGAGGGAGAGACAGAAAGAAAGCGTAGAGGAAAGGGAGAAAGCGTAGAGGAAAGGGACAGAGAAAGGGGGTGAGAGAGCAAGAGAGAAGAAAATAGACAGAGAGAGAAGGAAAGAGAGAAAAAGAGAAGAAGGTACAGATAAAGAGAGAGAGA
>NW_027582435.1:0-3181 GCF_028453695.1 Augochlora pura
GCCACAAATGGTTTGCCAAATCTGTTTCAGCTGGTTAGAGCATGTTGTATTGTAAGTGTATCAGAACTTTAGTAATGCTCTAATGAAATATAGAGCTTTGCGGTGGTAAAACGGCCACGAATTAGACCGTTCGCTCCGAATATTGCATACTCTCGCCAGGTTGGATTAAACAACGCCGTTTCGCTTCGTTACGGGGGTATCATAAATGCATTCGAACTTTGGTAATAATGCAACGAAACATTCGGATAGCATAAAACATTAGAGTCGTTGTTCACAATGATAAAATGGATACAAAATGGAGTTCATTTCGGAGATGATGGTGTTAGATTATTAGCAAACTAATGCCTCGATTTTTGCAAATTTGCTCGATTTTTACTGTTCAATTGGATTTCAGCAAAATAGACTAATTTGTCGCATCATATATTATATTCTTTTTCTGAATAAATTTATTGGAGTACCTTGCAAATTCAATAATGGTAGAGAACCTTTAGCAGCACTCCGATTTTTAAGTAAAATTAATAACTCTCCCTTTCCCTGTCTCATTTAAAAAATCGCTTCTCTGCCAAGTTAAGTTTAATCCGCAAGCACCAGCTGCAAGCAGTAATAAATTTTGAAACATTCTAGACGACAAAACCACGATATTTTACAGAATTTCAACCTTGAATAAAAACTTAAAATATGTTTCTCTACCCAGTCTCTCCTCAGTTAAATTCCGAGTTTAATTTCAAGAGTAATTGCAAAAGTGATTCTCGAGTTCCAGGAAACACGAATTTGGAAAACTTGTAGACGATGCAAACACAACTTTTATCTCCAGAAAATAAATCCGAAATAATATTCACTTTTCTGAATAAACTCTCACTGTCGCATTCGTTTCAAATTAACAAATTGTAGCAAAACTGTCTGACGTTTTCGCAACACCGGTCAAACGAAGCACGAGTTGATTCTACACGCGTACAACGAGATCAGGTTCCACAGAATTAAACAACGAGACGCTAACGGAAAGCGTCCGAGGAAGGAGCATTCTTTCCTCGAATGTACGCCGTGTAGAGAAGCCCGCCAGAGCTGACGCGCCGATGGGAGCCAGCATTGTCTAAGAGATAAGGTGAAAATCGAAAAGAAGAATTTCTCGACAAAGACGGTATGGGCAACAATGGGACGGCTTGCATCGGTAAACGAGAGAACGGCGGAGCGGGTGCGGGGAAACATCCGATAGCGACGGATCGGAGGTACGGAAGACAAGTTTCGGGTTAAAAGTAATCAGGATAAGCTATTGCCTCCATTACGCGCGCCGTCTGCTCCGGATTTTCCTCCTCCCCTCTGCCCCCAAGCCGACGGCCGTCGAAACAACGTTTTCGTCTCTTTTCTGTTCCGACTGAGTCGGAGATCAATCACGAGATTCTTTGATTAAACTTTTCACTGGCCAGGTGAAATGTCTTCACCTGTTCCGGATAAATAGAGGAATAAATTAGGAAGCCTAGGATCATAATTCTGAATTTTTCATCAGTTTTCCCATTCCATGACGAATAGATCCATGTTAATACTTTGCCGTCCGCACGTTTCATACAAGTTTCTTCAATCGACGCCGGCAGCACTAATTCCGATTACATACTTCGCTTATCGCCGGCCGTTCTTAAGGTTATCGGGAGATCATAAATTGTCAAGTTTCACTAATCTCATCGTTATTTCTCACAAGTTTCCAATCCTGTCTCCCTATTTTCATGAAATTTCGAAAATATACACATGTAAATAAATGTAAAATTTACTTGACTTATATATTCATTTATTTACATTATCTTTGGTAATTACTCAGTATTTCTCTTTTAGATGATACGAAGCAAAACAATCTCTGAGTTGTAACGCAACTCCACAAGACTTGCACATTAAATTGATTGTCCTTTTTTTTTGTTTCTGAAACATACATTGCAGTTTCTTTCTTCAATTTTGTACGGCAAAGTCAATTGGGACATCAAACAACTTGTCTGCGTATTCATCTTGAGTAATCATAACCTTCATTTTGAGTAATCCTATCTTCTCTTTCGTCTGTCATGATAAAAGGGCACAAGTGCTTAGAAAAACAAAAAAACTTGCTGACGTGTGTATCTTATTGTTATTTAAACAAAACAACAGAACACCACGCCATATTGGGCGGTACCGAGCGCGTTACACCACTGTAGTG
This sequence comes from Augochlora pura, assembly GCF_028453695.1. Classification (NCBI taxonomy): domain Eukaryota; kingdom Metazoa; phylum Arthropoda; class Insecta; order Hymenoptera; family Halictidae; genus Augochlora; species Augochlora pura. The sequence goes on from NW_027582435.1 coordinate 2,177, forward strand.
ATGCCGGACGACATAGTGTTAAAAGAAGAAACTGCTATTAAATTGGGCTGAAACTGCTATTAATTTACGATTGGATCTTTGTTAGCAAATCAATTTTTGTCTATGTAGTTTTACAGAAGGATGAGAGATTAAATTGATGTATTTCATTGGTTCGGTTAATCTATTGTCCAATTAAGATTGTTGTCGAATAATGTGGAATTAGGATCCCGTCGAATCACACTGCTGATTCATTAAATCTAACACAGCTCGTGTCGCCTTGTAAAAAAAATATGAAAAGAATTCATATCGAAATCGATTATTAGAATCTTAATACCATGCCATTACTACAGCATAGTATTTTTTTAGTAGTTACTTATTAGAAATTGAAAAAGAGCCTCCGTTATCTCGACATTTTTCTTCTACATAATTTTCGTCAATAAACACGTTTATTAGATAAAGAATAATAAAATACTCGATGTACTTTTCATATCAAGACATCGGCCAGTTGTGAAACGAGACGAAATAACAGATTGAATCGCAATGATATGATCGATTGGTCAGTTCACATACAGACAGCCAATTACCTGGATAAGATGAGAAACGTTTCACTGGACGATAAATCAATAATAAAATAACAGTTATTGATGGCGTGGATGAAGGGTTTGTTACGATTTTAATCGAAGATCATCTGTTGTTTATCTTCTTTCACGTAAATATTGGGTTGTTCGGAAAGTAATTTCGTTTTTTCTTGTGAAAATGAAAGACAATTTTCGTATAATAAACAAATATTTGATTAAATTATATATTGGCCATTCTGTTCCCAATACCTTTTGCCATCTTTCTGCTTGTAGCATGATTCCACGCTCAAAATTTTTGGTTTTTGCTGGCAAAAAACTGATCGAGGTGGTTTTTAACCTCCTCATTTGAAGTGAATGTTTTACCGGCTAAAAAATTTTACAGTGACAGGAACAAATAATAATCCGAAGGTGCCAGATCTAGAGAATATGGTGGGTGTGGTATTGTATC
>NW_027582436.1:0-13917 GCF_028453695.1 Augochlora pura
CGGCTCCTTTGTTTTTCGGCGTGGAATCCTCGATCACGGTCCGGCGTGTCCGGCGCTGGCTGGGTGCAGCAGCCTCTCGCATTCCAGCCGATCTCGCTGGCTGACCCCCGGGCACCGCGTTATTGTCAAAATTATAACAGACGTGGTGCCGAACCGCGCTCAAAGTGGAGTAATACGGCGCGCGCGAGCGTGGCCGACCTCGCGGCTGTGTGCGAGTCACACGGAGCCCCGCTCGCATAAGTGTAGGACGAGTGGTAAAGCAGCGGCGCACTCTACACTTCGCCGCGCCGTTATCTCGGCACCATCTAGCCGGGCTAAAAGCTTCTCCCCATCAACTCCCTTCTTCGATTCTCTTGCCATAGTTCCCTGTGCCCACCTTCCTCCGGGGTCCTCTCCGTCGACGCCGCTACGCTCCGCGCCGCGCCGCGCCGCGCGTCTGCCCTCCGCTCCGCGTGTCCCAATTTTTTTACAGCCCGCCCGGACGAACTTCCCGAAAAACGCCCGCGACCAACTGCTTAACATCTTGTTACCCGTGTCCTACGGCATTTTAAAGAAATTCCGACGGCCTCACCTATCCGCTCCTCCATCGCGATCAATCCTACGGAGACCCTCTCCTCCTCCACCTCCTCCTCTTCCTCCTCCACCCTTTTCGCGGGTCTCTCTTTTTTTCCTTCGTCGTCGAGACGATAATCAACGTTCTCGCGCGCACAAATGGAACGGAAACGGCGAAATCTTAGAGAGGCGATGCCAAATCGTCCCTTCCGATCGTCACCAACAGGTTTTCACTTGTAAGGAGTTAACGATTTAACGGATGCTAGCCTAGGGAATCGGCCTTTTAATGCGGCAACCGATCATTCGTTACGTATGTGTATCATCTCTGTAAGTTCTCGCATTATATATTAGGCTGGTGCATATGAAATGTCGGATGTTTAAGTAAATATATAAAACTGTACGTCTTTTTTCAAAAGCTGTTGATTTAATGAAAATATGCCCCGTTTGCTTTACTGCACCTTTTTCAACGAGATTTCAATACAGAGATGCATGTCTTAAACAAATTCTGATCTTTGGAATTAATAAACTCTGATATGGAATATTTTAGATTGTCTTCATTTATATACTATTTAGCCCGTAAAAAACTCTCCTAAATGTTTAAAATAGTGATAGTCGGTTGGCGAAAGATCTATATTTTATTAAATTTTATAATTTTTTTTTTCTTTACAGTCGCATCAACCACCAGATGGGTTATTAGCGTCTCAAGACAGAGTTAAAGTTTGTGATACAGCTGGGACTGCTTCAGGAAATGCAGTAATTTCTCGATTGCTTGGAAATCTGAAATAAATCTTCTATATTTTATAAAATTTTATATTTTACTTCGTTTAATTCCGCAATTGTTTTGTACGACGTATGCGCAGTTTTTATGGGCTATATAGTATGTAAATGGAGACAGTCTGAAAAATTCCATACTATAGTTTATCGATCCGAAAAATCAGAATTTCTTGAAGACAGGCATCTATGAATTCAACTCGCGTTGGGAAAAGTGTATTGAAACAAATGGGGCACATTTTGATTAAATCAATAGCTTTTGAAAAAGGTTATGTAGTTTTATATATTTACTTAAAAATTCGATATTTCATATGCACCAACGTAATAATATATTTTTTGATATATTAGTATATTTAGCGATGAGTAAAATAAATATTTCCTTTTGTTTAGAGATTGTGTCGAGGTAATATTGTTTAACATTAATGTCATGGAAATATAGAGACGTTGGTAGAATTAATTATTCTGTTATCATGTCAATATTTACGATCGAATTACGCGTTAAAAATAGGGCAGTTTTGTTGACACTTTCCTTTAATAATATAGAATAATAAATGAACTATTTATCTATATATTTAAGATTTTAAAGTCGCATCGATTAGGTGCTATAAACTCTATAATATAGAGTTCCGTTGTTGAATTTAAAAGTATCGATTTTCAGCGTTTAAACGTTTCTTTTAGCAAATTAACAATCTTCAACTCTTCTCGCGATGCCGTAAATTTCTTATAAAAAATCAGAATATGTTGTACGGTTGATGGGTGTCGCCACTTGTCGCAATAGGGTGGATTTACAATTGCTATTTCGCGTTTACCATTTTTTCTCATTTCCTTGGTAATTGAAGCATTTATCTTTCGAGCGTCGAAACTCTGACTATTAAATATTTATTTACTATTTCAGGAGTTGTGTACTACGTGCACGCTCTTGTTCCGCGTTTTTCCATCGACCGAAAGTATGTATTTCCGTGGTGGGAAAAATGCGAAGATTGATATTCGAAACGCGGCGCCCAACAGCTGCGCCGCAGTCCAAAATGGAGGCGTTAACGAAGTCGGATTTAGAACTTTATAATGTCGGAACTGAAATGAAATAAAGCAACTAAAAATATACCGGTGAGGAAAGTTGAAAGTTTTTTGAGAGATTGAAGAGAACGGGAGCAGTAAAAATGCAGCGACGCTGATTGACTTTGTTTCGAAAATAGAGATCGCGTGAAAAACGAGAGACGTTGCTGATTTTTAAGAAATTAGTAAAACAAGTGTTTACAGAATATTTTATCATTCTTAAAAACGATAACAGCGAAGTGGATAAATTATTTTATCTCACCTCCGATGCATTTTGTAATTATTTTCGTTTCGTAGCCCCTTCACGAAACAACTATTCTATAATTATAATTATTTATTAATTTATATTATAGTTATAATTATATTATTTATAAATCTATCAATTTCTCTTTTATAGTAGGAAAATATTTCCATGAATTAGATAATATATTCATCTTTGCAGTTTTAAAAGAACTAAATATTGATAAATTAATAATACGATTGTTCAAGCAGGACTTAAATAATCATATATCGTTTCCCCTAATTGTTCATTTTGTCTAATTTTCTTTAACCCCATGCACTATAATAACGAGTGATAAAGATTCCACGCAGGATCTATTAAATATGAATATTATTAATTTCTTCTAAATCGTAATCAAATGATATTCTTCTGTTATTAAAGCCTAGAAACGAAACTAAATAAAGATAATAAAAGAAATAATAATTATCTGGTCGAAGTAAGAAAAATATTAAGGATAAATAAGTGTTAATAAACGCAGCATGAAAAGAGTCATAGTGCAAGGGGTTAAAATTGTCCAACTTACTATAATTCCGTTTCTATTTTACAAAGTCTCGTGTCTATTAGAATTATGCGAATATCTTCACGTTCCTTATGTTATTTGTTTGTTATACTTTATTATACTATATACCTGGTAATTTATAGATATTTATAACTATGGTTGTAGAAAAATCTGCTAAAAAAATTGACCTTGTCGTACATCTTTCCGAAGCTCGCCGAATGGTAAAAGCGTTAAGCAACGTTTTCGTATGAAATGGCAAGATTAAAAAGCTTTTCCAAACAGATTCCATTTCCTTCGCATGTTCCTGCCTAATGCACTCCGAAGATAATGTGATATAATAACAGTGGAGTATTTCGTCCTTCGAGTATGGCGCTCTGTTTCACAATTTCTATAATAATATTATGATCTTTTATCCGACGCGACTGGCTCGCACTGGCAACTATTTTTCTTGTCGTAAATCGCCGAGTTGCGTGTTAATTTAATAAATAATGTCTCCGCTGCAATAAAACAAAAGCCGTTGTAGTTACAATGTTCGCGATATCGTTCGCTTGTTGATTATTCTTATTAATAGATCGCGAGCGAATTTAACCCTTTGCACTCGAGTGGATAATAAAATTATTACAATAACAAAAGTGTTTATTTTTAAAGAACTGTCGCAAGTATAATTAATATAAATATAATCTCGATCTTTCCTTCGAGCTGTTTCAATTTTGCAAGATTTATTTCAAGATGTATTTTAACGAGACAGATTCGTGTTCGAGTTTGTTAATAACAAGTTAGGTATGAATGTTGCTCGGTTTCTTGAAGTCAAAGGCAAATTTTCTTCTCTCGTTGCTAATATTTAAAGATTCAAGTAGATGTAATAAACAATGCATATAAAATTTATAATTAAGTTTGTAATACATGATATAATAAATGTTAAGTCTCTTTTTCGTCTTACAAATTATTACAATCGAAACAATCTAATTATTATAACTGTAAAGAAAATGGTACAGTAAGAATTGAAATCGAAATCGAATTCTATTCTCTTGTCGTCAATGTTTAAACATTTAAGTAGACATAAACACACAATAAATATAAAGTAAAGATAGTGTTTCTGAATAAACTAAGATAAAGTATAAATAGAAATTACGACTAATTGTTAAAAACAGTCCTAATTATTACAATTTTAAAGAAAATGCTATGGCGAGGTTATGTCAGTGCTTAACAAAGTTATGTCAATGCCATGACAATGCCGACCTTATTAATTTATAAGCCATATATATTTCAATATTTCAAATACGACAGAATTCAGTTATAAAAATTGAAATTTGGTATAAAAATAGTGATGACGCAGTTTATGTTAAAACCACCCTTCAAGAATTGTTGAATTTACTTGTATGCTTAAATATTAATAACAAGGGATTAGAATTTTATTCCAATTTTAAAGAATAAAATATCATCCACACTCGATTATTTATTACTAGCAATTTCCATCGCGAGTCGAGCTGGTCAAAATACGGTTAATAAGACAGCAAAGGGTTAAAATTGTAGGAAATCGCTGTTTCGCTATGCTGACCGGATTGATTTGCTCGACGACGCGCCGTCCACGATCATCTCCGTCGTTTCGACGGTCGACGGAGTCCCGTCGCGGAACGGCGACCGTTCTCTCTCTTTTCTCCGGCGTGCAAAATGAAGGATCCGCGGCAGAAGGCGGTCGCAGCGAAAGACGATCAGTCGAAGGACCCTGGGCTGGATCGAATCCTGTGGCCACGGGGGATGGGCCTCCCCATGAAGTTACCGCGAGCCCTGTGGTGCAGGTATGTACAGAGGTGCACGCGCGTACACGCGTGCGTACTTCGATATTCTAGGGGGAGGGTGGACTGGTATTTACTGTATAAGCGACGGAGGACTTGCGCAGACAGAGCTTATCGATCGGTCGCTTCTAGGACCGCTTAAACCTGCGACTCACGCCCGAGGATAATAATTCATGGCTCCAATGGCGATCATCAGAAGGGAATTCCAATGGAAACGTTATGATTTTCGACCGGCGGCCACCGTAGGCCGGCATTAAGTCTACGATCCATGGGGATTTTTAAGGAATAAATAGCCCCAGTTGCATATATTAATTTAATACAGTGAATGGTAGATAATATTTATTTTAGTTACATAAGATTATGTATAATATTCCTTTGAAATTAATATGAAGTATTAAGTAACATTTTTTTTTTTTTTAAATTATGAGACTGTTATAAAATGTTATGATTGTTGACTATAGTGGGTGAAATCTTAAATCTTTGAAGCACAGGATTTTAATGAAACACAAAGTTGCACGCGATATATTTTAATATAAAAGGTGGGGGGGGGGGGGTAATGTATATTTCAGTTATATAGGATAATGTAAACTATTGACTTTGAAATTGATATGAAGTATTGTTGAAGTATGTTATGATTTTCGATTACAATGGCTGGATTTGAAGTCATTTAAGCACAATATTTTAAAGAAATAAAATATCCAAGTTGTGCGCACTATATTTTAATAGAAAATGTGAGGGGTAATGTTTATTTCCGTTATATAAGATAATGTAAAATGTTGCTTTGAAATTAGTATGAAGTATTAAGTAATATATTATTCTTGAAACATTATGATTGTCAACTATAGTGGTTGGTATTTTAAGTCTTCGAAGCACAGGATTTCAAAGGAATTAATATACAAAATAACACGCGATATTTTTGAATACAAAAGGTAGGAGATAACGTTTATTTAAATTACCTAACATATAATATTGCTGCAAAATTGAAACGTAAAGTAATATGTTTCCGAATATATATATTTAATGTGAAATAATAGCAAGTTGAAGTAATAAGTAATTTCGTAACTTTTTGGTTCAATATACAAGGTGTCTGTTTTATCTAGGAAACTAGAATGACTATTATACTTTTAATACTGGAGTATCTGTTGTACTTTTCTATAGAAATTTATTACATACTATAAATTACAGCACATTATAGTAAATTATATTTATAAAACTATATTATAGCAAATTAAAATACAATACGACCTTGAATCAAATTATACATAAACAATACGATTATTTCCAAGTTCTGTCGTCTTATATATAATATATTTTATAACATTATCTATTAATTCACTAATAAACATGTCCCAATTTTTCGATAAACCTTCAGTAAAGATTCTCCAAGTGTAAAATGTTAATTTTCGGCACCGAAAAGGTGTAATTAATTTATATTAATATTAAGATCGCACTATTAATTACAGCTTTCCATATAATACAAATTTCATGTTAAATTTAAGCGTTGCATTATGGTGAAGAGGGGGAAAGGTGCAGCCAAATATAAATGTACTGTTCAAACGAGATTCGTTCAGATAACAAGAGCTGCTGAATATTAAACAATTCGACCGAGGAAGGTTCGCGCAAACGCGGCTTCCATTAACAATATCCTAACCTAAGAATTTCATCAGCAGGATTGTTTTGACTCTAAAAGATGTCCGACTCGGACTGCTTGCTTTGGGGCATCCCTTGTCCCAGCGGCGTCCAGGTCAGCTGTTTACGTCCACTGACCATTTTTGAATTCTATCGTTGTCCACAAATCGTATTGTTCATTGTGCTCATTTCCGCAAACCCGGCTCCGCCAGTTACCCAATAGACCGAACGTATTATACCCAATTTCAAGCATAATCAAAATGCAAGAATAACAGAAGATATAAATACACTTCACAGTTATGATCTTCAAAATTATTAAAAAGAATTGTTGTTAATGAAGTTCGTATACTATTTTTATTTTCGATTTATTATTTGATATATTTATTTACTAGATCTATTGTTTAACTTTGTGTAGTTATTAAGTTTAGTATTCAGATATATTTATTTATCACGTTTAGTATTTAAATATATTTATTTATTAGATATAGTATTTAGATATATTTATTTCTTAGATTTAATATTTAGATATATTTATTTCGTAGCTTTGGTATTTAGATATATTAGATATATTTATTAGCTTCAGTATGTAGATACATTTCTTTCCTAAACTTATCATTTAAATACACTTATCTATTAAACTTACCACTTAATTATAACAAATATTAATACGCTATAAATAAATAACCCGCAGACTAACCCTCCACGAGAAGGATTATAAATATTTAATTGAGCAAATTAAAGCTTATGAAACGCAAACGCATTTTCAATGTTTAATTGTATAATTATTAGAGCGCGTTTGACAATGACTCTCTTTGCGTATTACGGCCGTTCTGAAAAATCATTTCTCTCCATCGCATTACGAATGCAGTCCAATAATCTGGTCTATTTGATAATCCGCGCTGCCAAAGTCGCGATCGTGTCGGATTATCGGAATTTTCTTGCGACCTCCAGTCTCTGTCATCGTTCGTTTAAATAAAAAAGAAAAGAAAAGAGAGAAAAGCAGAGCTCTATTGGTAGGTAATGCAGAATCCGATTGAACTTTCACACTCGTCTAAAGTGAAAGTTGCATAAGCATAAGCCCACGTGGACTTACACCCCCGGCCGTAAGTACCCGAATATTTACAGTGGCGCGCGAAAGTACTCGAACGAAATAACTTTTTCAATGCCGAACCGAACCGCTTGAATCTTGATCAGCCGACGGAGATACTAGGTCGATGTTTAAACAATTATTCAAGTTTGCGTTTAATGTAACATTCGCATGATATTAGCAACGTTTGTTTGTTATATTGCGTTATAATATATCATCAATAATATGGTTTTATAAAACAATGATTAATTATTTTACTAGTCTTTTTTAATATTACTATTTTTTAAATATAGTTTTAATATAGTTTCTTTTGAAAATGATTGCTTCAACGTCGAGCTAGAAAGAAATAATAAACTACTTATTTTATAATATAATAATAATAATAATAATACTTATTTCTATCTATAACTCTACACATGAGAAAATTTATTATTTAAATTTTCAATTTACTATTATTATTACCTTAAACCACAAGCGAGGCTCATACAAGCACACTACAATTTCACACATTATCTATATAAAGAGAGTTGCAGCTATAAATTAATAATTAAATTCTTATACTTTACATTCTATATTTCTTCTTATATTTATACCCATCCATTTATATTTTTATATTTATAATTACTATTTCATATAAAACATTGTTCCCTCTCTATTGCAACATCTACCCTTAAATATCCAAACATCGAAAAATATCACCGCCATAATATATTCAATTATTAAGTTATTCAATTTATTCAGTTTTTACCGGGTTTCGACGAAGTAGGAAGCATCTTCTACCTGCAAACTTGAGTCAAAGGTCAAAAGATAGGACGAAGGCTGCCGAGATACGGGGGATCGCTATGGGGAGCAGAGCGGCGTATAACGGCTCACTCGTGGAGGCTCGGTTGCCTGGCAGATGAATGGAGCCGCGGCACGGATCTTTGATGTAGGGTAGGATGCCACTCTACTCGAGGATCCTCTAGTCCTGTCTAGAAAAGGCAACACCTGCATTCTGCGGAAATAATAGCTTAACGCCGTACAGATCTCGCCCAGCGAGACTTAAAGGGCGTTTCTATTTTTGATTGTACACGCGATCGCGCCTCTCGAATTTACCTACGGGGAATCTCCCGGTTCGATCTACAGCCTCTTCTTCCCGAACTGTGGGAAGAATCGGACGGTGTATCGAAATGGATGACACCGTACTATGCTATACTAATTCGTTTATTTTACAATACAAGCTTTTTCGGGTTTAAAATGATACCTGAGGGTACACGTACTATGCTATGTATATGTTATATTATAATATACTATACTGTGTTATACTATGTTATGGTATATTATACTATTCTATACTATATTGTACTATACTATGCTATGCTATATCATGCTACGTTAGACTGTAATAAATATTATAACTGTAATATTAATATATTATTACAATGTACTATATTACACTATACTACACTACACTAAGCTACTTTCATTACTATATTGTACTATACTATACTTTACTACACTGCACTTTATTAGACTATTTATTAGACTATTATGTTACTTTTATATTATATTATACTTTATACAATATATATTACTTTTATTAAACATAACTGAGAATGTAACCTAGACACAATATAGTACAGTATAATATTGTATAATATAATAATGAAAGTAATATATAAGATATTAAATATAATATAATGTAAAAGTAAAATATCGTAATAAAAGTAAGATATAATATGTAAAATATAATATAATATAAAAGTAATACAGTAAAATGTAGTATGGTATAATATAGTATAACAGTATTATATTGTATTATAGTATATTATATTTCATACCTTATATATTACTTTCATTATTATATTATACAATAATATACTACATTATTCTGTGTCTAGCTTACATTCTAGGCTATGTTTAAATCACCGTTAAGGTTTTTGCTACAGTGAAATACTACCTTACCATTTTAATCCCCCTAACCTAATATTTTTTTTAGGAATTCTTAGATTACGAATTGTTCAATTTGCAATAATCTCTTATATGAGAAGGAAAATTAATGTTTATTGTGCGCCTGAATTTATTCGAATGCTTAAATATTAATGCGGTCCTATTTATTATCCTGTTTATTAAAAACAACTGCAAAAATGTAACCAGAATACTCGCATTTCCGCTATTGCGAAAAGTCAGGCGTTTTGCAGCGCTGTATCAAAATGAAATTATAGGTTATGATAGAGAAAGGAACCTGCCGGCTTCGTACTTTTTTTTGGGTGGGGAGAAAGAAATCAGAGTCGCTTTATTGTATTACCTACGACAGAAGATATTATAAGAACGTATTCTTGAGAGGCGATCGAACGTGGATGGTTAAAGTACACGGTTCGCGTAAAGGAGATATGAAACGAGGGAAGAGAGGCAATTATCGATTTAAAAAGACGTGAAAGTACAAATTGCGACACAGCGAAAATAAGAGCATTCTTACCAAGATGGAACTGAAATGATCCGGGGGGAATGGATTCGATTAAATATGGACGCGAGGTAAAAGTGTTTCGCTAGTTCGTGTAAGAAGTTCGATGCAACTTAGGAAGTATATAGTGCTATGTATATTATATGATTTATACATAGAAGAATAATAATTGGGAATTATATACAGAAGAATTATAATTAGGAATTAAATATAGAAGAATTATAAATAGAAATTAAATATAGAAAAATTATAATTAAGAATTACACATAGAAGAATTAGAATTAAGAATTACACATAGAAAAACTATAATTAATAATCAAATATAGAAAAATTATGATTAAGAATTATATATATGCAACTTCAACTGGTGAATAATAATATGTAATTGTGAATTATGTATGAATGATATAGGGTTGCATACGACAATTGTTTAACAATTTTAAATCTATACATATTCTATGCTAAAAAATAAATTAATTTGAATATAATGCTATAATTGTAAATGCTAGATCAAATTGTTTTATTATTACGAATATGATCAACAATTTTATATGAGAAGAGTCTCTAATTTTTTCAATGCAATTTGAGTGATTGGCATTATTATACTGTTAAGGTTATGCAAAAATTATAAGTATTTTATGGACAATATGAATCCGTTATAAATAAATATGGTGTCTTTTCTTAAATAGTTGAGAAAGATATAACGCATTGTACATAATTAATACAATGAGTACATAATTAATAGAATGAATATATGATTAATACAATAACTATATAATTAATACCAAATGACTTAAAGAATGGCTTTTGTTTATCGTTGCAGACAATGTTAACTTTCCACGGACAGCGAAACCGTCTCGCTGGTATAATTATCATTTCAACATAATAATCGTGAGCCGCCATTGCGCCGTGATAAATTAATGAGATAAATTGAACCGCATCGGGGTGTAATCTGCGGTGAACGTTCGCCGAAAAAAGTTGGTGTTACACGTGTGCGATGATAACAGCGAGGAATTAAATTGCCGATCTGAATTGTCCGAACAAAAAACCACATCAGATTACATTGTGTAAAAAGCAGCGAGCGGAAAGTTCTTGAAAAGAAAAGGTAATGAACGACACGATAAACTAAAAGCTTTTAGTTACCTGGAATCGGGGACAATAATTAAGGGGTGTTGCATGCGCGAACGTAACAGCGGCGAAGACATTCCTATTGAAAACCACTTAGCACGTATTTTTGCGTTTTTACTTCTACCGAAATTAACAATTAATTGCGGGTACTAGTGGAATACCACCAGTTCGATAACGAATTAAATTTGTTGGTGAAATGGTGATATTAATTGCATTAATATTAATTGCATTGATCTTTAATCGACGTCGTTCTTTCTTGGTTTTTGACGATGAATATAAATATGTAGCAACAGTCTTTTCGGTATAGAACAATATAAGAAATGTTAAATAATTGCCAATTTTAAGGAGACAAATTTACAGAATATTTTCATTAAATTTCATCAGATTGTAGATCCATTGTGGTAAATATAAGCATTTTTGTAATGCATAGTGATATATTCCAACTGTATATTAGTAGTATATGTGTATATTATTATATAACATTATAATATTGCTTTTGTTATATCTAATTTGGATTTTTATGTAAAATAGAAACGTTTTGCGATAATTATATGGAACTGAAAGCAATTAAAGTTACTGTATATGTAAAATGAAATGAAAATGTATAATATAAACACAAACAAAAATATAAATATATGTAAATGTATAATATAAATATAAATAAAAATATAGATATGTAATACAAACGCAAATAAAAATATGAACCTGTATAAATATGCAATGAAAACGCAAATAAAATTATAAATACGTACAAACACACAGTATAAATAAAAATAAAAAATATCTAAAAATATTGCAGAATAATATATCATATAAGTGACTCACGTTCATTACAAATTAATAAAATCCACCAGCCAATTAGGTTATCGTCCTTTACACGCTATTAACCATCGAATATAAGTAGCTTAAACTTACTTCCTTACCCATCTATTATTTTACTATGTCGCGATCATCGAAACTAAACCTCTGTTAAAATAAGTTCGTATATCGGCGGAGCGACGAGTAAAAGGAAAATCGGATTTAAAGTACGTGCTGTTTTTTAAATCGACAGGCTCAAATCGTGCGCGCGCGAGCGAAGATGGGGTAACCGGGCGATGTAAAACCCCCATGGGGGGTTAATATGTGTTTGGACGCGTGACCTCGTACGTAATGGATCTCTAATGCGGGCCCGACGATTATTTTCCTCTTTCTCACTTACCCGCCATAATCGGCCCGGTGACAAATTTGCCAGCGATTCAAAAGCTTTTAGCGGCGAAACTTTCCCGAGTCGATCGAGCTTATATCGTTATCTCCTTGTTACGCGTGCCGCGGACATTTTATCGGAACAGAAGTTCCGGATCGATTGCTGAAAAATATCGATAGAACCGCCGGGGCTCTCGAACCGCCGCGCCGACGTCATCTATCGCGGACCGTTCCTGTTATAGGTCCGTTTTATCGCAACTTTTATTCGCGAGCCCGCGCGCGCGCCCAGCTAATTTATATTTTCTTTTTAAACGGCTGAAGGAATTATTTGCTAGCATCGAATCTCGCGATAATGCGCGCGTTTTTCAGACGGGGGAGTTCGTGTCTCGTTTGCTATGGCCACTTATGCTCGCTCCTCGTGATCGCTATGTTACTGTTTGCTGTTTTCATACTTTTATGTTTTAAGTAATGCATTGTGCAGTGATGTTAATATGTAGTATTTGGTAGATAGTGATATTAATATGTAGTATTTAGTAGTTAGTTATATTAATATATAATATTTAGTATTCAGTGATATTAATATATAGTATTTAGTGATATTAATATATAGTATTTAGTGATATTAATATATAGTATTTAGTATTTAGTGATATTAATATATAGTATTTAGTATTTAGTGATATTAATATATAGTATTTAGTATTTAGAGATATTAATATATAGTATTTAGTATTTAGTGATATTAATATGTATAGTATTTAGTATTTAGAGATATTAATATATAGTATTTAGTATTTAGTGATATTAATATATAGTATTTAGTATTTACTGATATTAATATATAGTATTTAGTATTTACTGATATTAATTACTGATATTTTCAAGATTGGTCAAAAATTATTGTCACCCATATTTGGGTGACGCGGCGCTCAACGTGTTAATTACTTTTCGTTGTTTTAACGTGTAACACAGTGTTCGCGGTTGCACATGTCAATCGACAGAGCGTAAAACCGTCGTCGAAATGAAAATCCGCCGTCAGCGCCGAGTTTCCATAAGGAGCCGCGTGGAAGTCGAAAAATGCTTTCCCAGAAAGCGGATAAAAATGCGCGGTGCTTCCTAAATACAGGATCCGTCTCTCGGACACAACGGCGACGTCTGACAGGGACTCTCTCTCACAATATTGACTCTTGACCGTGAGTATTTATCCTTTTTTATAGTTACATATTTATCTGTGGCTGCCCTTTTGTCGGCCGGATAGAGGAGAAAGCCCACGGTCCCCGCGTCTCGAAATACGCCATATAGACATAACTGCTTTATCTATATAGATGCGGCCATCCTACCAGCTGCATCTGCAGCCGCGCATCCTCGGGCTGAACCAGTAAAACTGGCTTCCCTTTCTTGCCCGGATTCATAATCATCGCGCGTAGACAAAAACCGCGGTCAGGAATCTTGAAAGTTTTTCGTTTTTCGTTTTTCGTCGATTTTCTTTCTTTCGTC
>NW_027582437.1:0-8540 GCF_028453695.1 Augochlora pura
AAATGGTACGGCGAGGGGTTAACGCGCGTTGCTGCAGTTCGAATAGCAAGGAACGCACGCATGAGCTATGGCCAACTGTTAACACGTTGCTCGTCGACACCTCCGCCGCGAGCAAAACAACCACTTGTCTGGGTTAGTCGCGGGATGACTTGTTCGCACTCCGTCCGCGATAGCAACACGACAGACAGCCCCCGCCCCCCATTTGCCACAAGCATTTGCTTGTTTCGTTGTCGGTAGACCGCGAAAAGCGACGAAGCCTTCCTAATTTTCTCGAGTAACCTGCGACCGCACTAACAGCCGCTCTCTGTCAACTCCTATGAAATTCGTTCTTGGACTGGTATTTTTCTCGCTGATTTGTTTGCGGTCGACGCTCTTGAACGGTAACGTTGACAAACAGTTTTAACGCTACCTGTGACCCTTTTACGGGGATTTGTTTTACGACAATTTATTAGCGATGTATTTGTTTTCCGGCAATTTATTAGCTGCGCGATTTCTAGGAAATATAAATGGAAGAAATCTGAAGGTGGAGATGAAGAAATTAAGAAATTCGAACGCGAAGAATTGATTTCTCTATCTTCAATTTTTATATTTGTATTATTGATGATTATTCGTAGTTTGTGAGATTTTTAATTGATATAGTAACGATCAATGATGTTATATTGGAATTGGTAATTAAGCAGCAATTTTTATTTTAATGGTTCCTAATTTTCTATATTGCGCTAGATTTTTTTTAGAATTGTTTTCTTAGGATTTTCTTTAATAGTCCGTCAGCATTTCTGTCAAGAAATCTGTTAACATAGCATCTCTGAATCAATGCAACGAACATCTACAAAGTAGATTAAGAGAACGTTCTCCGCCACAGAAAAGCACCGAGTGCAATAACTTCGAGCATTCGTTAAAGCTTGTAAAATATAGACCGATTTCTCTTTTTTCAATCATAGTCCTTAATCTACTCGATTTCTCGCTCAACGCGTATAATATCTCACCGTTCCAATATATCACACCGATTCATTGGAAGGTGAGCGCTTGGGCTATTGCACACGAGGATCGCCGAAATCGCCAAGAATAAACCCCGCGGAACGAGTAACGGCCACCGAGCCCCCGTTCTAACAAATTGCTGCCAATTTGTAAAATTCTGCATACGCGGGGACAATCGTTTCTCCACCGTGCAGTCGCGGACGAACAATGAAACAAACGGGCACGGAAAGCGGTGCGACAACACGGCAGAAGAAACCGCGCGTCGCGTTCTGCGTGAATCATCCCTGTCGCGAGCGCGCGCGCGCCTGCGCACACCCATTCGCGTCTCTCGCTCGTTTTCTATCCTGGACGCGTCCCTCTTTTTTCAACCTGTACTCAATGCGCGCACGCACACGCACACTCCGGGGGGAAGGGGGAGGGCGCGCGCGGAGTGGCACCGCATATAAGAGACCGGCTGATTCGATCCGTGCCAAGAATAGTAATGCCCGCGGATAGGCCATACGTGCACGAGCGACCGCGTAACAAGCACAATAAACGAACGGCGCGGGTATAGGAGATGACGGTGTAGAGGCGCCAAGCATCGGAAGAGAGCCTCCCCCCTCCCCCCTCTTTCGGCCACGTCCACCGTTGTACACACCGCGGGTATACATATTTCAACGGGCCGCGCGCGCCGCTTTCCCGCGTCTATTGGTAACTTTCCAAACTGCTCGGAAAATTTTCCCCGGCCGTTCCTAACGTCGAACGGACGCCTACTATCCGGCCACCCGAGATACTGGATCGCGTTTAATCGAGCAACGCCGCGACGAAGATATCCCGCTGTTTACATCGATCTCGCGGGATTTCCGATCCCCGACGCGGCCAGGAGAACGTTAAGTCACGGAAAAGCACCGAGTGCAATAACTTCGATTAATATTTGTAGAATATAGACCGATCTTTCTTTTTCTAATCATTGTTTTTAATGCTGCAGCACTTGAATTCTTGGTTAATCGGTCTTCGCGATCGAATGAATTTTCAAGAATTTTTTTTAAAGGCAAGCGTTGAATATTAATATTTTTAGGCTAGGCATCATTATCAATTAACGTTTGGAGAATATATACGTATTTTTTAAACTGTAAAATATCCATTTTCGTCGAAGTTATAGCGATATTGGTGAGAACGTTTCAGATGAGATTTTATTTTTATATATTTTACCTTTTCATACGTTTACTTTATATTTTACTAATTTTATATATTCGCTATGCTAATAAAATAATTGCATTAGAATAATATGTTGAATTAAGAAATAACCATAACGATAAAATAAAATTGAATTTCATTGAAAGAATCTATTAAACGCCGAACAATCTATCAAATCTTCACTCAACTACATTTCAAAATATGTTCATAAGTAATTACAGATTTATTGCATTATAAATTCGTGGAAGACTATGATGTTTCTTAAAAACGTTTCCAAACGACGCTAACAGTAAATAAAAATAACGTACTATTAATATTTAGCGACTGGCGTGCCGGTGTCCACCAGTTCCGACTATTTTTAGATCTATAGATAACAGTAACGAGAAATAAATATAAAGGAACCATAAAAATAGAATTAACCGAAGGCGTAAGCGCTTACGTAGGACAATGATATTTTTTGCGGTGCTAATAATGGTGATAACGTTCTAGCGGAAGAGGGTGTCACTAAAATGGCACGGCCGAGAGCTAATGGACCCCTAACCCCTTAGGGCTACTCTACGGGGGATCGGATCTACGAGAATTCTTTTAAAAATAATTCTTTTATTTTTGCGCGCGCGCGAAAACTACGCGCTGAATTTTAACGCGTTTCACTCACGCTATGAATAAAACATTCCGTGAACTTTAACACGTCCTATAAAATTATATTTATCTGTTGTTGTTCGCTGAAATTTTTGTCGGCCGGCGCAAATAGTATACTATTCGAATAATGCGACGGCACGTAAACGCTCGAATAGAATATAAAAATATACGAACCGAAACGAAATTCGCGATTTTCATTTTTCCCCCCTCTCTCTCTGTCTTTTTTGCTGAGACGATACGACAGCTTGCCAAGTCCATGGTCAGCGTAGAACGCGTTAATGGTCAATGAATTATTCCTCGAACGTTCGGATCCCGCGTGTAGTTCGGGTGTCGCGTGCCAACCAAAATTATCAAACTATTAATAGCGTTATTGCTTTACGAGTGAAGTATAGGCGACGCGTCGAAATTGTTTAAACGATTTAAATCGAGAAAAATCGAGAGAGAGAGAGAGAGAGAGAGAGAGAGAGAGAATGGAGAAGCGAACGCTTGAAATCGGCGAGAATTAAAAGAACATCGTCAATAAATTGTTCTTCGAACGTTGTAATATTAATAATATGTTTGATCGTTCTTGGGATATTTTAACTGTCGCATTGTTTCGTTTATCGGCATTTCAGGCTGTCGAAAGTTCGCGCCGCTGGACCGGCCAGGCCTCGGGTCGCACGAACGGGCCACCCGCGACACGATATTTCTCGTAATCCACAACTATTTTATCGACTTCGTGTTCGACGCTCGATAGGCGGGCCGCGGTTGAATACACGCCAGAAGCTGGTATATTATTTTTAGAATCGACGGCTGCTTTGTCTCTTTTTAAGGCACGAAGCGGACAAAGCTATCGCGAATGCCAAATGAACACGGTTCCGAAAAATCTGCCGCCCACCTTCGATCGGCCGAGAAACCTATTATAACCGGACGACAAAGCGGCGAATATCGTTCCCCGACCATCGATACGAATAAACAAAATGGAGGCCTCGCGAAGCACTGGCCCGTGTGTTTGCTCCGCGATTAAATCGAAGAGACGCGGATTTAGGAAAGGGTTAGATGGAGAGAGCGCGCGAGAACGTCGTTTCTGGCGACACGAATTTAAATAATTAAATGAAAGACGAAATTAATGGAGAAATATTTTTTCGATGTTTTTCCAACGATACATTGTTTTGTGTAATTTAGTTGGCCTTTTGTAATCGAGTGGCGATTCTGTGGGGACACTAAAAATTGTTACTATATTTTTAAAAGGATTTCGACGTTATTAAATTTTTTTATACTCGATAAATTGTTTAATGATATGTAGCGAGTAAAAGCAATCGTTACAAATGGAAATACTGCAGGATGAAGTAAATGTCCTCGTTTTGGAATTAAAATAACAATGATATTAATAGTATGAAGATAATTATGATACTAGTAATATAAAAATAATAATGATATGATAATATAAAAATAATGATGATACTGATAATATAAAAATAATAATTCTACTGATAATACAAAAATAATAATACTACTGATAATATAAAAATAATAATGATACTAGCAATATAAAAAATAATATGAGAATAATGATACTAATAATTCTTTTTATTCAAAAATAAACAGAACACAGAAATAAAAAAATTGAATATCTCTCGTACGCTCATGTAAAGCTAATTTTGTCCGAAATCGGGGTCATTGCAAGGACAATTATTAATGAAAAATTATCAACACTAGAACTGCCATAATCTCGTAAAAACATATCGCACAACAACCAATGGAAATCTAAATCGAAAATTGACCTGGCAATAATTCCAAAATAATAATAATAATTCTTCCTAATTTTAAATCTTGTAACTTAATAATATTTATTTATTGATATTATCATATCATTTCCATCCTAATTAATATTACATTTACTAAATAAAACGTGTTAAATTCTTTTTAATCCAAAATAAACGAAATAAAAGAAGAATTGACTGTATCCTTCCACAGTATTATGAACTACTGTGTCTAAAAACGAGGAAAGGTCACAAAGAAGATGGCGGAAAGTTCGCGGGCGTTTCTCCGAACGAAAGCCAAGCGGCCTTAGAAGAAACTGGAGCCGAAGGAAGAAGCACGGCGAAGAAGAAGAAGATCCCGCTGGTAACAGGTCGCCGCGCAAATAATCTGCTCTCCGTTGTCTAACCGCTTGGAGCAGACGCGCGCGCGGCACGGGTAGATGGTCTGGTCTCATTTAAATGGGACGCCCACGCGAAACATTCCATCAGCGCGCGGGCAGCCGTGGAAATGACACCGGAGTCATTACTGGCTGACGCGACATCTCTAGATCATTGACGCGCCATTCCGATTTTATGAAAACTAGACGGCGGAATTCTGCGCGCGCTCGCGAGGCGTCAGAGCGTCGAGGAGCCGAGGAAATTTTAGCGCGACGATATGTCGCCGATTATCGGAGGATTGAATAAATGTTGGTATGCGAATCATGGTAACAATCGACGCTGGAAATCGACGCTGAAAATCGATGCTGAAATTCGACGCTGAAAGTATTTGATTCGTGAAGAAATTCGTAGTTTAATTGATAAAGAAGAGCAGAGCTTTTTGATTTAAGATAACTGTACCTATTATGGAACGCTGTCTTATTTGCGACCTCTTTATGGAACAGTAAGAAAAATGCTATAGTAAAAGATAAATATCCACAATTTTGGGCATTGCTTTTTATAATTTCACTTAAGCAGATTATAATTAGCTATTATATATTATTATTATTAGTATAAAATACTAGTGTTTGAATAATTGCAAAAGCAGAATGTAAAAGAACTATTTGCAAGCTGGAATGAAACGCGCGGATCAATTCGAAATTACTTGCAAAAATTGTGAATAAATTCTTCGTTCTTTACGCGATACATTTCAGTTGAAAATTTCGCACTATACTCTTTATAATTTGCTTATAATTTAGAAAACATGCCTGACAATTGATCACTTGAAAAATCACGAAAAAAAAGATTTAAAACAAACAACTTACAGAAGCTTTAAAATGAATTTTATTATGATTTCTCGGTCCCTTCAATTTCTCCTGTATTCAACAACAATTTAACCTTCTCGATACAATCAGAAATCTATATTTTATTACACTATATTCGAGACAGTCGATCACGTATCAATACGAGGGCGCAGGGAGCCACGAGGTAAAATCGTGGTTCTGGAGGCCGCGTGATTCCGTCCAACGTTTATTTTTGAAAATCGGCATGTAAACACGCGAATTTACATAAACACCCGTCCGAAGCGATGACAGGCCTCTCTCTCTCTCTCTCCTAGCGTCGCGATATTTCTCGCGCGGAATTCCAGACTCTGTTTTGGTCGGGCGGAAAACATTTCTTATAATAGCGAAATTTATATCTCCGCGCGCGCGCGAACGGCGTCCCGCTATGTGCCAGATATTGGAACACTACTATTCGATGACGACATGGTTCTTGCGACAGAATCACCACTGACAATCTAAATATACACCCGCGGGGGAAATGTTTACTAACCGGTCAGAGTAAACACCGTCATCGGCGCGAGACGACTAGCGCGCGGAATCAATTAACACGGGCGTGGACGCGGAATTTCAGCGAGCATCGGGAAAACTGGTGGTCGAACGATCGTTAGACCCGATGACGATAAGCGACGATCGAAATTGTTTCGTTGTTCTCGAAATTTTTTAACGGAGGGTACGAGATGATGCGGTGTGCTGACGATTGATATATTGGCGTCATCTTGAAGTTAGTGTAAATGTGAAAGATCTATTATATATCACAATAATATTGATATTAATAATATTAATAATAATAATAACAATAACAGCTAATAATAGTAACAGTAGTAATTGATACTTAATAATAACAATAATAATAATATTTATTCGTTTGACAGGACGAGACCTTTTTCATGCAGTAAAAAAGAATATCAATCAAAGAGGGTGCAACCAGAAGAAGAAAAATAAAAGGTCAAAGAGAAATGCTATAACAAATAGATATGATACTATGACATAATAAAGTAACAGAAATGCTAAAATAAACAGATATGATATGACGTAATAAAGTACCAGAAATGCAGGTGATTTAATGCGACCGAAATCAATCGAGATTACAAATATATATTTTCTAACCTATACGAAAAATATATAACAGTCAAACGATTTGCTATTTGGAAGCTCTAGCGACTCGTGTTTCATCTCGACGAGAGAAGCTATACGAAGCCGTGTATTTGCGCGTTTGGTTTGACAAGTTTCTGACAGCCTTCGGCCGCGTCTATTCTATGTATAAAGTGGTAATAGGCAGCAGCAGCCAACCATCGACAATTCTTGTGACATCAAGGGCCAATACTGTCGCAACTTTCAGCGTTTACTCGAAACGTAAGAAAAACTCCTGACGTTAATTCCATAATATGGTAACAACGCGAATCGCTTTCGACACTTGTAGCGAGAAAACCACCTCCTTGAAGAAGCTGATTAAAGATTGTATTGTGAGTCGAATATAGTGTAGACTAAATTATCCTAACACTTATTTTCATAACATCTCTCTAATAAAAATAAAAATTATTATAAATTGTATTATAATTAATATAAATTGTAATATAATTAATATAAATTGTAATATAATTAATATAAATAATTATTAATGAATTATATAAATAATATAATTAATATAAATTGTATTATATAGATACGTTATCACCTAGTAAGGAACTAGGCCAAATTATTTAAATAATAGAATATTTTGGGGTCGACATATTATAAAAATAAAGCCTCAGATATTATTCAGATTCTTAATTTATTCTATTAGGAAAAAGAGCTGACTTCTGTAGAAAACTCTCGAGTTGCTCAAAGATGCGCAACAAGACACCAACGACAGACATCCCAGAAGCTTTCACGCTGCGCGCGTCAACCGTATTCGGTATTCCGCGATACAAGGGAGAGAGAGAGAGCGGCGGTGGTGTCCCACGGGTGCAATAATTCCAGCGGCGAGCAATGTCAAGGGGCAATAGAGTGGTCGGCTGAACGCGGGCTCTAGCAACAAGTGTTCGGTCGACGGTGCCCGTCGGTGTGACGGGCAAGGACTGGAAACGGAGTTACATGCTATCGAGGAAACCGGCCGTTCCTCCCCGTGCCAGCTGGTACTACGAATTCGATTTTCTACGCTGCTGACCTACGCCACCATTGTCCGCGGTTCTACTCTTATCGGGAGCGGCTCCTAAACCTAGGCCGCAAGCGGAGTCTACAATCACCGGACGCGGCGAACAGCGTATTGCGACTTTTACAGAGTATTGTAATTTTTATCGGCAGCAACCCGGCTCCTTCCGTCGGACCAATCGAATGATAGCAAGAGATCGTAGCTGTCGGGGAATACGGAAGCAGACATCTGTTGCTTTCTGTTGCAATTCGAAATTATCTCGGCGCTTTCGTGACTTTATTTATCATAAATTACAGTTTGTTTTAGTTGAAAAGATGGCGTATTTCTAGATTAACCCTTTGCGCTGCGATTTCTTTCAGAACTGCGTTCATTAGCACCTTCTTTTTTACTCGACTATTCACGCTGGCTATTGGATATTTTACTAAAAGTTGATATATTATATGCAATTATTAATTATCGTATATATAACAATAGACTTATTATGACTCTTGTGGTAAAAATTATTTCTTTACTTCTAAATTTGTATACTATGATATTCTTTGATCGTGGTAGATTCAGTGTCGATAGGTGTTGTTACAGGTTTATAAGCAGTATGGTAGATTCTCTCCAATCGTC
>NW_027582438.1:0-3180 GCF_028453695.1 Augochlora pura
TCCACGCGAAGATCCTCGCTCCGGTCTCGGGTGATTTTTAGTATTATTTGTTGATTTTATATTGCTTTCGAAATATTTTTTTCAATTTTATTGGGCTTTGAAAGCGTTTCAAAATTGCCCTGAAAATTGCAATGTTTGAGGGAATGCAGGGACTGGGGAGAATTTTTTTACAGGGTGCCGTTAGCAGGGAAATGAAGTTTGATCTTTTGCCTTTAATTTAAAAAAAGAGAGACCTCGCTGCGATTTTTTTTTACGAAGTTACAGCACTTTGAAGAGGCCCTGTTTCGTGGTCTGTATTGGGGGTATATGGCCAAAATGCAAGGGTCAATTCAAAGTCCTGTAACTTTGCGAGAAAAAATCGTAGCGAGGTCTCCCTTTTTTTAAATTAAAGCGTAGAACTTGTACTTTGAGATAGTATATCTAGCTTTTAATTTCGATGCAATTCTGACATAGTAATTAATTAAATACGAGGCTGGATTTGTCGCACTGCAAATTGCAAAGTTTGACGAAACTCACAGACTTGGGAGAATTTTTTTCGAGGATGCCGTTTCTATAGAAATCAACTTCGATCTTTTACCTTTAATTTAAAAAAAGAGACACCTCGCTGCGATTTTTTTTTGCGAAGTTACAGCACTTTGAAGAGGCCCTGTTTTGGGGCCTGTATTGGGGGTATATGGCCAAAATGCAAGGGTCAATTCAAAGTGCTGTAACTTGGCGAGAAAAAATCGTAGCGAGGTCTCTCTTTTTTTAAGTTAAAGGAGAAGAATCGAACTTGATTTCTATGAAAACGGCATCTTCGAGAAAAATTTTTCAAAGTCCCTGCATATTGTGGAAGTTGACGATTTGTAAAGCGATTTCTGAGTTTCGTGCGATTTTTGGAATTATTTCTCAATTCTATCGATTTTTGTTGATTTTATTAATTTTTATTAATTCTATCGATTTTTATTGATTCTATTGACTTTTAATATATTTCTTTATTCATACATGTTTTTGGAAACCTATCGCTAAGTTTATAAAATTTCCAAACCACCCTCTCACTTCCAAACAATTTTAAAAAGTATTATAAATCCCACATAACTTTTGTAAAATTCTATTAACACCATGCTCTCCAAACGCAACGCTTCAGCAACTACACCCAATATATCCCAAGTTAAACAAACTAAAATTGAATATCTCAAATTACCCTGCCAATGACTTAACAAATTAAAAACAACTTCAACTAACCACCCTTCAAACCAAACTCCAAATAAAATCACTCTCAACAATTACGAGTAACAGAATCGAGAAATAATTCTTGGCGCAAAGGGTTACCGAAAAACGGTGCCCGCTCCGCTAAAGTTGCCAGACCGAGGCAACCTAACCCCCCGGAGGCAGGGTCCCGAATCGCCCAGCGATCAGCTAAGAACTGGGTCGGCGTGATCAAGACCCGGGACATTTAAATTTGAAGGGGGCCAGGCAGCGGAGCGTGCGATCATCGCCGCCGCTCTCGAAAATAGAGCCCGGTGCGCGCGGGCGCGCTCGCTCGCGTACACGGGGATCCACGTTACGCCGGTGAAAGGAAAGGGCGTGTGTGGCGCGCGGCGAGGCGTACAAGCTGCCACGTAAAGCCAGCAGCCAGCAGTCGTAGGCGAGGGTTTGGGGTGGCAGTCAAAGTTTCGGCAGTTTGTAAGGAGGTACGAGGCACGCCTCTGCTCCTCCGCTTCTTCTTCGGTTACGGCTGAGGGATAACATAGTGCAGCTCCGTCGTCAAGTTAGCTCGACACCCAACTCACCTACCCCCTCGGCCCACCCCTCCTCGTCCGCCGC
Organism: Augochlora pura; assembly: GCF_028453695.1. Lineage (NCBI taxonomy): Eukaryota > Metazoa > Arthropoda > Insecta > Hymenoptera > Halictidae > Augochlora > Augochlora pura. Next base: position 1,807 of record NW_027582438.1, read on the forward strand.
CCCCTCGTTCCCGCCCGGCCCCGCTTTGTCCTCGGGTTTTTCGCTCGGTTCGCTCCCTTCATCCGTCTTTCTCCGTTTACCCTCCCCGGCCCTCGCCTCTCGTCCGCTTTATTGCTCTGTTGTCCCCGTCCTTATCCTCCTCCTCCTCCTCCTCCTCCTCCGAGCGTAACCCTTTTCGCCCGACGAGCTTGCGGAACCGACCGCCGTCCCTATCCGTCCCTATCCGTCCCGCTGGCGAAACCGACGGTCCCTCCAATCCGACGGTACGGATTTATTCCGCAGAGCCGAAAAGGGCCGCGCGGACTCCCTTCTCGGCGTTCAACGGCCAACGCTTTGCGGTCGCGATGAACCCTCCTGGTCCCGGATCACGAAATCCTGGCCAAAACCTCTTGGAAAGGTGCTCTTTGGAATTGTAGACGCGATAGATGATTCGTGGTGTTATTAAGTATATTTTAATCTTTTAATAATTATCGCTGTATTTCAGGACGCTGAGATTAATATAGTAAACTGAGACTATAGTAAAAGTAGCTTTGGTTCTTGGAATAGGTTGTTCCAGAATCTCGATAAATAAGCTCTTTTTTAAATTTAAAAATTAACCTAGCAAGTAGTTCTTTACCGGAAATCAACTTTGAATTTGCAGACGTAATATAATAATAATAGCTGCTTTTATAGCGTTATTAAATATGTTTTTGGCGGATCGCGTATTTTTATGCAAAGATAGAACCATTGCTGCAAATTTTATTTCTCGAAATAAATGTCTCCTTAATTTCAACAGATAAATTAAATACAAAAATCAATCTAGCACCTAATATTTCATTTTCACATTTTATTATATTATAAACGATTTTTCTCCTAAAACAGCTATTTGTAAAATCCAAATTACTTTCGCGAGGAGAGAATATAGATAAATGTTATTTCCATCCGTTGATCATTTTAACGAGATCACACTAAAATAATAACATCCGTAAATCGATTAAACGTTCCTGTGCTATTTTGCATAAATTCGTGAAATCGGTAATTTAATTGTATGTATTTGTGTAACTATTTCTCCGAGATCGACGCTGCTCCTCCGATACGATTGCAATTAAATAATTCATGCAAGGCGTCTCTCGGTAAGTAATGGAACTAGTAGTGCTCTTCCATAGCTGGCTACTTAGCATAATTGGGTAACCGATGTTGGCTGAGAATAGCATATTTCCTGGATATTTTTGCGAATTCATCGCCTTGTTCAAACACTATTAATAGTTATTAGAGAGTTTATTATTACGTTATTATATTATTTTTATATTTGTATTATAGTATATTTTATTCCAGTGTATTGTTTTCTATTTTAGTCTATTGTAGTCTATTGAATTTCATTTTAGTCTATTGTAG
>NW_027582439.1:0-3177 GCF_028453695.1 Augochlora pura
TGCTAACATTTGCGTCGACTGTGGCAGATTTTTCTAACAATTCAATCGCGTCCAAACCAAATATTGTATCTACTTCTTTGCTTTTCATTAAATAAAATAACTGTGTTACTCTACAAATTACTTGATAATAGAACTGAAACAATGGATCGTTTCGTGGATTTCTTGGAAGATTAACTTTGGCCAGGGCATCAAGAGAAACCTTTGTAAAGATTGATCGCTTGTTTTTCGTCAACTGTCTGCGAAACAATGAAATAACATTGTCCAAGAATAAGTGTTGAAACAAATATAACGCAACCCTGTCGAAATCAAAGGGAAAATTTCACTTTGTCCGATGACGGCTATGAAAAGGTGTATGTACCAAGTTCGTTGGCGTTCGAGTCTCGGTCGGATCGTTTTCGGAATCGCGGCAGGAGCAGAAAGAGAAAGAGATGGCGGCACGAATGGGCGAAAGCCACGCCGTGCGATGATATTACTTTCCAACGAATCGGGACAATGGGGCTAATTTATTCGCACGCACACGCACTCCGGCAACCCGCAGCCCGCTTCGCGCCGCAGCGATACCAGCGGGGCCAACGCGGTGCACGTGCAGCTGCAACTAAATAGCCCCTGGTTCCCGTCGCAAATAAGATCTTCCGTATAAAGCATATTCAAACGAGGAAGACATAATTCGAGCAGTCGCGCGGCGCCGGGTGCGTCAAACGAGACGAGACATTCACCTAACGAATACTGCCAGCCACTTACTTCTTTCCTCGCTGCTTGCTCTTTTTCCTGGGCTAATCCGCGAGATTGAGCGATCATCCGGCGCGTGTAAGCAGGTGTGAGGGTACCTATACACTGGACCCGTGTACGGACAGACACCGGCCTCGCCGTCTCTGTCAACAAAGTGATGTGTCCGAAGTGGGTGGTTACAGAGACTGCGTATATTCTCACAACCTACTCGCGTTTCTGTTGACGCAGGTTCTGCTAGCAGGTGATCACGGTTTTCGATCATTACAGTGAGTCAAGAAAGTATTCGTACACCTAGTTCTTTTGCAATAAGTTTACACAAACAAATGGAACATAAACAAAAACTATTTCGATTAATAGTCTACTATGTACAAAGATAATGTGCAAATGAAGAATTTTTATTAACGCATAACGAAACAATAATGCAAGAAATAGAATTATTTAACAGCAAAAAAAGTATTCGTACACTTATTATTCGACTGCTAAATTTTAAGAAGCACACATGTATTCTAGCAACACTGACCAAAACGTGACCGATTTCACTAAAACATTTAGTATGTATGTATATAGGTTACCGAGACCGTAAAAAGTACACTATCCAAATTTTTGTTACGTGCTTCAACATCAAAAAAGTTGAAAAATATGATTTGTAAGTCCTCTTTGTCTCTCCATCCCATTGCAACATTTGTTAAAATGTTTCTATGTAATTTCATAAAATTTGCTTCATTTTACAAACTGTCCATACATATTTGGCCAGGACTACGTCTGGTATCATGTCTTTCGATATGATCTTGCACAGCAAAAAGGAAAATCTATGATCGCGGTGCCGCGGTGTGTTAATTTTGCCGACGGTCGCCAGAAAGAAAAGAGGAAAAATTCGCGCGGCACGGACAGGCGACTGTCGGAGAAGCGAACTACACGCAAGGATCGTGCGAGAGAAGTATGAAAACTCATGGTGCCGTCCCTGTATCGTGTTCCAGTAATTCAGCGATGAATAGGAAATACCCGTGTTCCGACTTCCTTGACGCTGGGCGATGAAAAAGCCTCGATACGATTTCTCGGCTAGCGGTGCCGACCGGTTGGTATTCCTATAACTCGGCGGGGTTTCCCCGCAGCAGAAAGAAACCTTAATAGAGTCCCGTGTACTGGGGAAATTGGGGAAATCGTTGCACTCTCGTCGACGTTCCACCACGAACACGTCCAGAAGGAACTTGGAACAGCGTTACGCCGTCTCGACATCGCTACGGCGTTATTGTTATGTAAACCATAGAAGATATTGGATCGCTTACATTACCTGTATATCGATAAGCAATCTTCTTGTTCCTGTTGAATGCAAAATTCATTCTCACTGGCTTTACCAGACTATCGCGCCTTCGAAAAATTGATTCTACTCGCAGTTTTCTTTATTTTTATTTCAAATGGCGGCCGAGGCAACGAATTCTTACGGGAAAATCGACATCTCGATGTTTACTCTATAATAGTTCAGCTAAAAATAATAATATTTCGACAAATTGAACTATTATTTAGTAAACAATTTCATCAGTGTGAAGGGCAATTACATTCTACGATGCGTTTTAATTGAATTACTGTCATTTTCAAATTGTACCACACACGGTTTTAATTTTTTATGATAACTAACTGGTTTTTAATGTCTTGTAAAAAATATATGCAAGTATTTTTATTAAATTTGTATTATAGTAATTATAATTATACGTTATATAATTATTATATTAATTATAATTCATTTAATTTTGTCTGCATTTTTGTTGCAATGTATTAGATATTAATATGTAATGATTTTTCATGAAAGCAGCTTTATGATACAAGTTTTAGCACAACAAGATGAAATATTTGATATGCACAATTTTAATCTACTCTACGACAATAGTTTCCACCCTTTGCACTCTAACCTGCGTCAACTCTGAAATCAATATATATTTTCTTAACTATAGTACCATTTCAATATTCCACGATTAGTTTTATTTCATAAACGTGATATTAACTCGATTGACGCATAAGATGCATATATATTTTTAACAAATTGTTAGATATATATTTTAACAACGGAAAAATTATTTTGAAATATGATATAGCAATTTTGAACGGTGCTTTGCTGATCGCCATTCAAGTGGAAAAGCATAGCCATTTTTACTCGCGTTCTAGAACGTCCGTTTTTATTCTAAAACAAAATATGTGGGATAAGGAGGTGGCCATAAATCAACTTTTACATCGTCATCGAGTATTATTGGAACATCATGATTCGTAGTAACAGGAGAAAAGGTTCCTTGACCATTAATTATGTTTCTGTTCAGAAAGAATAGGTACATTAGAATTGCTTACGAAGCACATTCGTCGTACCAGTTTTCTTTACCATAGCCGTCCAAGTGGAAGAATTCGAAGTGCGGTAGCAACGATCAACAATTCAAATCGCGCATTGTTTTCTAATAGTTA
>NW_027582440.1:0-3177 GCF_028453695.1 Augochlora pura
TTTAAAAGGAAAAAAATGAACTGGCATCGCTTTTAAAATAAACTACACTATTGTTATAGTTTTGCAACTGGACAGCGCATTTTATGAAGAATTATGAAAATAAAATGAAAAATTAACATAAGGAAAATTATAATTCTACATTTAACATATTTATTTGTTACACATCTCATTTAAAAGGGAAAAAATGAACTGGCATCGCTTTTAAAATAAACTACATTATTGTTATAGTTTTGCAACTGGGCAGCGCAATTGATGGATTTTTGAGGAAACTAGATTAACTTTCAATTTATTAGAATTATGGAATGAGTCGTTTATTTTGAAAGTGGCCTAAGTCCATTTATACTTGAATTGAGATATTTAAGGAGTTTGTGTTTCAATGCAATTAAAAATGTTGCATTTCAATGCAATGAAAAGTATGTAAAATACTAATTGAGTCGTACTGCTTAAATATATCTAAAAGGGTTCAATTTATAGTTCCTATTCAAATAATGGCAATTATTTATATAAAAAATATTAAGTGAAATAATATGCGCTTTCTTATCAAGAACAGCGTTAGGCTACATTCAAAATTAACAACCAGCTTTGTTATAAAATTTTAAGGAACCCAAGTTCATTCAACAAATAATTGCTCCAAATTGAAAGAAAACAATATTCAATTTATTTTATATATCTTTACAACACTTCGAAAACGTAATTTATGCGATTCGAAACATTTTTTAACTGCATAAATTAGAAAAGAATTTGAAAGAATATTGTATAACTCTAAAACGTGAACATTTTTTGTTAATTCTGTATAAGTGTATGGATAATGTTTTCCAAGGGTTGAACAGAAACGCGCTGAACAGGTTTCGCTTAAAGTTAGCTCAACAATGACTATGGCTATACGGAGGTTGTCAAAGGATTTCCTGCAGATGATCGAGCCAATCATTGTTCAATTTCCCTTTTCTACATAAAGTAACGAACACATCGATGCTCCGATTAATATGTCCACATTCTCTACCATGATCACCGATACGCTCCCATGAATAGCTTCGACGACGCCATATGTACAGGGTGTATGAAAAGGTTACGTTATGACCACCATAAATATACCAATGTATGCTATACTGAGATAGGTGGAGATATGTTAAAACCCTTAGCACTCGAGTGGCGACTCTTCGGCGCCATTAAAAATTACTGTAATACATTCCAAAATTATTTTTAATAGTCATCGCCAAAGCTTTGTTTTGAAAATTGTTAAAAGTTTAACTATTAGGTCGTTCGGAAAGTCACTTCGTTTTTTTCTTGGTGGAAATGAAACACGATAGATTACTAAACAAAATCTATTGTAAAGAATCAAACAAAATTTTTAGCAAACAAGACTTACTACATAAGTTGTCCAATTATATAATGATTATGCAGCTTAAGCGTGAAGTTGGCTGTGAAAAAATTAAGTCTTTTCTTGGGAAAAACGAAATTACTTTCCGAACAACCCAATATTACATGAGTCACGAGACTCGATTTCATATAGATGAATTAAATATTGTTACATAAAATGGAGACACTAGAAGCCAGAAAAATTATTTTAGATTTGCAGTAGAAATGGCTTCGAGTGCGAAGGGTTAATAAAAATTTCTACAAAAGAGTCCTTGATCAGTTTTTTCAAACTAAAATTTTGTTATTTTTGCATATTGATTCTTGCAAATATGTAACTTGTAACGGGAACCCCATATACCCTAAATCAATTGTTTTTCCAAGAAAGCAAGTAATGGTGGCCATTTTGAATTTGGAGCGCAAGCATGGTTGTTACGTGATATAAATCGAAATGGATCTGTTCTTTGGATAATTATAAGGAATGACATAATTATTTTTCAAAAGATAAAAGTAATATTTTCAACATTTAGGTGCTATAATATATATGTTGCATTTTATTTTTTTATTTCTTTGATTTCATTTTCAGTGATGTGTCTATAATTGCATTTTATTTTTTATTTGTTTGATTCTACAATATCTCCAGTAATGTGCAGCGCCATCTTATACTGATTAATTATGCTAATAATTATACTCGTACCATTGATTACTAGTCACAGAGTACAAAATATTCTTTATACCAACAAAGTTAGGATTTCAAAAATTGTTAAATGTGAAACTGTTAGTATGAATCGCAAGGATCAGTTACATATGCATAAAATTCACTTTGTCGCATAGAATAGAGCTAATAGAAGCCAGAAAAATGATTTTAGATTTCGATTAAAATGGCTTCGAGTGCAAAGGGTTAACAAATCTTTGTCTACCTAAAGACCTAGACATAAATTAATATTAACAGATCTTCGTCTACTCAAAGATCTAGACAAAACCTAATATTAATTAATCTTCGTTTACCTAATGATCTAAACATAACCTAATATTAACAAATATTCATCTACCTAAAAATCTAAACATAACCTAATATTAACAAGTCTTCATCCATCCAAAGATCGAGACAATAGTCAATATTATCAAATCTAGATCAAAAGAACTAGACATAGCCTAAATTAACAATCCTTTGTCTACCCAAAGATCTAGACATGACCTAATATTATCAAATCTTCATCTACCTAAAGATTTAGATATAACTTAATATTAACAAATCTTCATCTACCCAAAGATCTAGATATAACCTAACATTAACTCTTTGCACCCGAAGCCATTTTAAGCTTAGATCCAAAATAGCTATTTTGTCCAGCTGCATTTCCATTTTATATAACTCAGTACTATTTATAAATATGAAATTGAGTCTAGTGAATCATAAAACTTTTATTATTAAGGTTACTATTAAGGGTCTTTAATAATGTGAAAATTATTTTAGAAATGATATAACAATTTTCATTTTCGCTTTAGAGGCGCCACTCGAGTGCAAGGGATTAAAAAATCTCCATCTACCCATAGATATAGAAAACATCCACGGTAGCCATGACACAACCTTCCTTACACCCTATACTTCTTCCCCACGGGAGTAATAAACTTTTTATTAACCGACAACCCCGCGTCGCACAGTCAAAGGCGGAAATTCCGCCTAATCTCGCGCCTCCTCGTCCTTTTTCCTCCGCCGAGTTAAAAGTCAATTTACAGATATCCGGTATGTAATATCGACGAGAGCGAGCGAGTCGCTAGGAGGAACGTCCAACATCGACGCAACATCCGATCGCCGTGGAATCC
>NW_027582441.1:0-3176 GCF_028453695.1 Augochlora pura
TTTCCGATCTCGCTCGATCGAAAATGGTTATCGAGGACCGAGCAACGAGGCGGCGCGGCGGTGGACAATTCCGCTCGGCAATATTGGACGTCGCGGATCGATCCACGGTAGGGACCCCGTGATCCATCCAACTATCGGGGCAACACCGGGCAAAATGAAATTCTTCGGATCGCTCGCGCGGGGTATGCCGGCCACGTACAGATCCCCGGAGTTCATGAGCACGGCTGAATAGGCTTCTCCCCAAACAATCTGTAGTCATTGATCCGCTCCGGTCCGTTCTGTTCCGCGCCGCGCCGCGCCGCTCCGAGGCCGGAACGCTCGAAAAGGGGGGTTGGCATCGCGCGGTCCAGTAATAAACGGGGATGCATAATAGGGATTCGTTGGTGAACTATGCTCGGCTCAACATGCCGCGGCTTCCAGCGCTGATCATCAGGCCGCCGGATATCGGTTTATTGTAATCCTTTGTCGCAGCGGTTCTCCGCTTCGCGACCGTTTTCTTTACGGTCCTCTTTCGGCCGCGTCGAAACTTAGACGAAGACGTACTTAGAAACGAGGACGTACCCGTTAAATATTCCTTGGCTCCGGCGACGCGTTGCGCGACGGAGAAACACTCCCGAAAGCGATCGAACAATTAGTCGAGATATACCCTAGAACTTAACCTCTTTTGCACTATAATAACGAGTCAGAGTCGTGGTGAAGATTTTGTGCAAGCTCTACGATAAATATGAAGGTAAGGAAAGCATCCTTACTTGTATCAAAGTTACCGCGTAAATAGGTCGATAAGTTAGATCTCCAATAGCATTAAGATAATTGAACGTGTTGTGAAATAACTGATAAATCCTACATTACCGATAAATAGCAGAACGACACCTAGTGTCTAATTAGGCATCCTCTGTACTACGACTCATCCAAGTTTTTAGTCTAGTCACTTCCATAGAACAGATACCACGTGTATCAAAGAACAAGCCAATAAAGTAAAACACATAATAGTAAGAACCACGCTTCTAAAATTAACTAAAACATTAAAAACCTCAACAGAACGAATAGACATGTGGCGCCAGCGCGACAATATAAGCCGAAGTACAAAGAATTGAAATTAAGTATAAGAAAATTAATAAAGAAAAATAGTGTGAATAATAACATTGAATTTTTGTTTCTTTGTTGATACAGAGAAACAATTCTATCCATTATTCTTCAGCAACCTGCACATTGAATAAATCATTATACGAATATTATTAATTTCCTCTACATTGAATTAAAAATAAATTTGTCTGTTATCGAATTATAGAAGCAAAGGTAAATAAAGAGAATACGGGAAAGAAATATTGTCTGGTCCTGCTAGGAAAATTATTAAGTACGAACAAGTACTAATCGTCACAGTATGAAAGGGGCGATAGCGCGATGGGGTTAACAACGCGCCGACGTGAAATATATATTCGATGAAAAGCTAATCGCAAGTTGGCGCTGGACGATTGTTTCAGGTGATCCTGGTGCCGCACAGCCACACCGATCCAGGATGGCTGAAGACGTACGAGCAGTACTTCCATAGTTCTACCAGGAGCATCCTGAACAACATGGTCTCGAAGCTGCAGCAGTGGCCCAACATGACGTTCATCTGGAGCGAGGTGTCCTTCCTGTCGCTTTGGTGGGAGAGGTGAGAGAACTTCCACGCGTCCCCCAGACCGTCCCGTCGAACCTTTCTTCGAATTCTTTTACGGTCGAGCGTCGATAAAACACCGACGAATCGGTTCACCGATTTCAGTTCAACAGATCGAACTCGGATAACTCGGTTTAGCTAACGCGGCTACTTCCTCGCCGTGCTTGGACCGAGATTCGATTCGACGTAGCCGCGCGACGAATATCGGTCGCATCTTTTGCTAAGGCAAGAGATTTGGAAATGACTTTATGATATGGCCGACCATCTGTGGGTTTTTCAGCAATTAGTTTAGGGTTATTGCAGTCTTTTTAGCGGACCGGTCCGCAGCCAACATGTGGCACATCAGATTAAATAGATTTCAGGATGATGAAGGTCGTGTCATCGTTTAGTCTCACAGGTCCAAGAAGCCCTGTCATAAAGTCCTAAAACTAAGGAAAAAGGGAATCGGCCGCCAGGTGTCGGCATCGGCGATCCAGGCCAGCTGGAATTTCCACGCGTTGCCAAAACACCCGTCCGCCCGCGAGTGCAAGCGCAGTCATCCCCACCACAGACAACGTGCCTCGGGCACAGTGGAAGGGATGGCCAGGACTCTGGGAAAGAGAGGGGCGTTTAAGGCCCAAGGGAGGGGATGATGTAGAAAATTCGCGGTAATCAGGACAGAAGAGATCATAGCTTTACACGAGACGGTATAGATTATAGCTTGAAACAGTAGACATCATAGCTTAGCAGTACAGTACAGAAGACACAGAGAGATACGCGTAACGGTTAGGTTGCGCGTTACAAATAAGGTCACTTTTTTAGTTCCACAACAGTGGATAACCTTTCGAATTACATAGTAGGCACCAAGCGCAATATTTAGAGGATTTCGATCGTACATCCGACGAGTCCTTAACATCTTTCTTTCTTGGAAACAACGAAACATTGTGACGGAAATGTTAGAATAAGGGCAAGGGCTTCGTCGCCGCGAGTCCGGTCAATTCTTGCCGAGAACTCGAGAAGGGTCGATGAAAATCGCTGGAAAACGGAGACGACCGACTCGAACGGACGCGATCGCCCGGCGAGCTCGGTCGCCGACGGTTTTTTCCAGCCGGCGTTAGGGCCTCGGTTGTGCGCGCGTCTCTCGAACGACGACCGTCGTAAAACGAGCCATTAGGACGACCAGATAGCGAGCGGAATTGCGCCGCCTCTCGGAAGGGAGAGAGAGAGAGAGAGAGAGAAAAGCAGAGCGGTTAAGACGCGCGTCCCCTGGAACAGAGAATATTCCCCGGGCTTCCCTTTTTAACGATCGAAAGAAAACGCCCCGGATAAAGATGAGGGAGTATCGGCCGGCGTAAAGGCATCCGGAGCAGAGGGTGGACCTAACCCCTGGCTTCCACCTTTCGCAGGGACGGGTTCGCGGCGAGTGCCCTCCGGGCCGGTACAGAATTCGAGCGTCGTACGACGGGAAGATAACAAGAACAGCGAGAGAGAATAGTCCGTTTCCGGCTGACAACGGGCGATCGTAAAAATTATATTCAGC
>NW_027582442.1:0-3175 GCF_028453695.1 Augochlora pura
ACATTAAAGAACAAAAACAATTAATTAATTCATACCAAAAACAATTTTTATTTAATTCATACCAAAACCAAATTTTTACACCATATAAAAACCATCAATTTGCATAACTATTAACAATATTACCTGATGGAAAATAAAACGTTAACAGTCGCGAAACCGGTGTTTGTCGATGTTCCCTCGCATAATTTCGTTACATCGTGGATCGCGCAGTCGGGACAAAAAGAAAGCGCGATGAACGGGAGCCGGAGTGAAAATAACCGTTCCCTGTGAAGATAGTAAGGTGCCATCTTGGCTGGCGTCCCTCGTTAGCGGGGCAGAAAGGGAAAAAGTGAACAGAGAGGAGAGGCATATCGCGGAAGTAGAGCGGGAGCGCGTGGAGCGCGGTGAGGGCCTTTTCTCTCGGTCGGCTAACAGGAGGGGTTGCGCGATATGAAAAGGATTTCTCTGGTTCGAATAAAAAAGCCATTAGCTACTTCCGATTGGACCGGACTAGCCGGGAACAGCGTATACGTAAATGATGCATAGAGAGACGTCGTCCTCCCTGACCAATGCCCGTGCAATGAAGGACGTCCGTGGGAAGCCTAGCCCCGATGGATTACGCTGTCACTTTTTCCGTCGTTATTGCGATATATACCTCGGTTTCAACTAGGTTTCGACGAAGGAATATTTAAATTTCCACGGCCCCGAAATCTGTTTTTCCGCCGACTCGCACGAAAGGGAACTAATTAGCGCCGCTGGACGGCCATTACGCGAATATTTTTTGATAATCCGCGCGATGGTGGTTGCTTTTCGTTGCTTTTGCCTTGTTAATTAATCTTTTAAACTATTGCAAATTGAATCTGTCGAATGGAAAAATCTGTCAATTTTGCAATGATAATCAATAAATATTCTAGTGATATTAAAACTCCAAAATTATTACACTTCCAAGAAATTAGAGATTCCTAACGTCATTTAAAACAACTTTTTTCTTTGCAACAATTCTCTACGAAGCATCCTTAACGAGTTATTAACGAAATACAATAACCAATAAGAAACGACCTCCACAGGCGCCAGTCGTTCTCGCCCCTCATTGGCCCATGAATTTTCCTTAATAACTCTTAAACAAAGCCTCCTAGAACATTTCTGCAAAGGAGAAAGTTGTTCCAAATGCCCTAAGAAATCCTAGCCAATAAGAAACGACCTTCATAGTCGACACGCCAGTCGTTCTCGCCCCTCATTGGCCCATGAATTTTCCTTAATAACTCTTAAACAAAGCCTCCTAGAACATTTCTGCAAAGGAGAAAGTTGTTCCATATGCCCTAAGGAATCCTAAGCATTAAGAAATGACCTTCACAGTCGACGCGCCAGTCGTTCTCGCCTCTCATTGGCCCCATATTTTTCCTTAATAACTCTTAAACAAAGCGTCGTAGAAAATTTCTGCAAAGGAGAAAGTTGCTTCAAATACCCTAAGGAATCCCTTTTACCCCACAAAACCATAATTTTCGACCACCCTCCACATGATCTAATTCTAAAAGTGCATAGCAATTTTAACAGAATTTTCTTAGCTACGAAAAAATAATACTAAACTTCCATGGAATGGATTGCGCAGAAGTAAGGGCGATAAAGGGCGTCGTAGCCTCGCGGTAAGGGCGAAAGGGCTGATCGGTGACCACCTGGAATGGCAGTCGAGGCTGGTACAACGTCGAAGGGCTCTAGGATGAACGAGAACGACGTTACGCTGTAAAAAGAAGCCGGAATTCGCATTCAGAGAGAGCGAGAGAGAGAGAGAGAGAGAGAGAGAGAGAGAGAGAGAGAGGAGGGATGATTGTTTTGGCGCAGGTTATTTTCCGGGTGGACGGCCTCGTCTACTCCGCTATACATCGGGGAGAAATCCGCCTCTCTTGTTTAAGGAGACGTTCTCTACCCGCTGTGTGGCGCGGGGTTACCGATCCGGTGCTTGCCTCTCTCTCCTTGGACATTTATTACACTAACTTTCGCCGCCGCGATATTTTTACATTTCCACGGAAGAGAGCTCCACGAGGGACGTTCCGCGAGAATTTCTTCGATTTAAACAATCTCGAGTTATGACGTCATTTATGGAGTTTGGTGGATCTTGACGAAGGGTCACGTGTACTTTGAGAAAATATTTTCATGTCAAATATTGTATACAACATATATTATCTATAATATTTTATAATTTTATATAGTATAACATAGATAAAATATTTAATAATTATAAAATATTATACATAACATATATTGCACGTAATTAATATATGTTACATATAACAAATTCCATATACAATACTTTACAATGATACACAAAACATTAATCACATATTAACAATGTTACAACAATATCATTAATATTATACCATCATCAGACAACCCTGCCTCAGAACCACCCTACAATCTCCATTTATCTCTCACTTTTAAAGTACCCCCTTTAACACTCTCCCCCATAACTACTCGACTTTCCGTCGACGTTAATGCAGCAGTTCCTAACATTACGAACAAATAGTTCCAGTGTTCCGCGCGCTTCGTTAGCCGATCATTGGCCGCGGCTCACGAAAAGTACAGACCCCGGCCAAATTCCACGTTGGCAGAACGGCGTCGCGCGGACCCGGCAACTAAGCGCATTAACATCGGCTCATTATGATTGGGCCGCCGAGACCTCGCGGACACTATGTTCATAGTGTGTCGAGGCGGTTTAATTCTCCATCCGAGCGATCGCATGGACCCGCAAGAGATCGAGACTCGTGCTGGTGACCCCGCCTCCTCGTGGTTCCCGTTGGTAACGTCGCGCCTCCCCAATGACTCCAAAGGGTGATTGCAGACGCGACGGCTAAGTGGGTCACTGCCCTCTTTGGGACGGTCTTCCCCCAGGATGATCCTTAACGGGTGACGGGGGGCTTTTTCCTTGTCTAGCGCGCACATCTTTCAGATGTCAGCGGCTTATCGCCCCAACATCGCCGCTGTTAAGGCAAGAGGTTTAGAAATGACTTTATGGCATGGCCGAACATCTGTGAGTTTTTCAGCAATTCGTTTAGGGCTATTGCAGTTTCTTTAGCGAACCGATCTGCAGACAACATGTGGCACATCAAATTAAATAGATTTCAGGATGACGAAGGTCACGCCATCACTTAGTCTCCCAGGTCCAAGAAGCCCCGCCATAAGGTCCCAAGACTAAGGGAAA
>NW_027582443.1:0-3174 GCF_028453695.1 Augochlora pura
TTAAAATTCTCCACCGTTGAAAGTTAGAAGAAATAAACGTAGCAAGAAAAAAAGCGAACAACGGCATTTCGCGGATATTCTTTACCGAACATCCCCAAGGTACTTCCGGATAACCCTGTACAGTTTCTATCGCGCGCGAATAATTCAATCTTCGCGAAGAAGCCCGATCCGCCGTCGGACGTTCCGACCGGGAACAGCGACTCGAAAACTTGATCGAAAACTGATCGATCAGCGAACTGATCCCTTATACAGATTTTTCGGAATCCGGAATTTATTATAGCGGGCGTCTCCCCCGCGCAACAAATCTCATCCTCCCCTCCCCATGGTGAATCGATGAAAGAGACGGTTCTCCGACAGAAAACTTCCGTAGCCGGCTCACGTTTCCTATAAATCTCGTCGTCGGAGCGCGCGAGCGCACCGTTGCACGGCCGATTAATTACGTTATTAAAAGAAGCGTTTCGTTAAGTAATCACGGGATCCCATTTGACGGCGTGCGCGCGGCAAAATCAATACTACCCCCGGCGGCGCGGCGCGGCGCGGCCCCGGAAGCGAGCCACGGCGCGGAACTGCTGTTGCCGCGAGATAAATGTTTCTTATCTGCCCTGCCGCCCTAATGGCGACGTAATTAAGTTGTCGAATCATAGATTCGCTCGCCGAGCAACCGTTTTGTTTCCGGCCCCTTGATTCTCATACCCTCTCTCTCTCTCTCTCTCTCTCTCTCTCAGACCTGAAAATCAGAGACCTGAATCTAAGAGACCTGAAAATAAATAATATAAAATTACAAAAAAATATGCAAAGAATTGAAAAATCTAGTAAAAAGTTTAAAACAATTTTTTTAATAAATAAATGACACGAATTACTCTAAGAATATTTGGAACAAAAGGAGAATTGACCCAATGTAAATAAATTTACAATAGAAATTTAAATAATATGATGAGACAATAGGTAGCAATGAGCTAGAGCTCGAGCTACAATAGTAAGAGTAATTAAACAAAACAAAAAAAAAACTCTCTCTCTCTCACTCTCTTCTAGTTCGAATTTATTATTTCCCCGGGAAGGTAGTCAATCGAGGACACGACTTAGGGATACCGCGATGGAATACTCGAATTAACCCTTTGCACTCGATTGGCGACTCTGTGACGCCACTAAAATTATTTCGTCACCTTCTATAATAATATTCTATTTACAGCAACAAAGTTTAATTTTAGAAAAATTATTGAACATGAAACTGTTGCTACGAATGACAAGATTTAATTTGGTACGTCTAAAATACACTATGTCGCTTAAAATGGAAATACAGTAGAGAAATTGTTTCAGATTTTCCGTTAAAATGGCTTCGAGTGCAAAGGGTTAATTTAACGTTGCTAACATTTTAAATTGCACTTAGACGTTTTTGCATAAAAATATGTTCTTGTTACATATTTTTCGGTGATATATAATTTGATGCAGCTTTAGATAAAGCTAGAGAGATCGTGCTCGTTGTATAGAAACTAGAGCGATTATTACAGCATCGATGTATTAGAGATGTATTCGCATCAGATATTGGTGAATATTAATAATTGATTTTCAGATCGGGAAGCAATATTATCCCGGAGGTCTTTACAGCATTAACACCTTCCGGTAGAGGCGAATAGAGGATAATAATAATAAATACGTAGATAAAATATACAATATGAGTGAAATTCGGTCTATGGTCTATAAATACGTAATAATGAAATAGAGTGAGGGCTAGAGTAAAATAACATATAACCGTTTAGATATGAAATAGGCATGGTGGCCGGCTTGAATGGTTAGTTGATAAAACAATAGAAATTTATTAAGTGAAATATGATTGGAACGGGTTTATATGGAATATATGTAGAATATGGAATAGTATAATCGGGATCAATAGAATAAATATAAGTAACAATGTGAATAGGATAAATGGAATAAATAGAACGATTCGAATTAACAGCATAAATAAAATGGATAGAATAAATAGTGAATAAAATTAACAGCATAAATAGAATAAATAGAACGAACAGAATTAACAGCACAAACGGTATAAATAGAATAATAAAATAACAGACCACCAACAATGCACATGCTCGAAAGAACCATTTAACCCACTCGCCACGGAAATTAGCATTATTATAAAGTTCGCGGGGCTCCCACGAAAATAGTGTTCCGTACCATTAATAATCCCTAATGTAATCAGCCGCGACAGTCGACCTACATATCCCGTACAAGCAATCTAGTAATAGATACACCGTGTCCGTCGTCCACGGGCTCATCAATATTTCATACGCTCTGTTACAGAAGGAGCGGGGTTCGACTTGAATGAAACACAAACCCGCGTAGAAAAACTACATTTACTTTCCATAAATATCGAACGAGTACCGAAACAAAAAAAAAGGTTAACATTTTCCGTGGCCGTCGTTCCGGTCAAGCACACATTCCCGTATTTACATCGCGTACCCGCGTAACCGTACGCGCGCGCGACATTCAATTCGAATACGCCGCCGCCGCCGCCGCCGCCGCCGCCGCGCGGTGTTGTCCTTTATATAGGCTCGGCCCGAAGGGCACACGGGCGCCCGCCCCCGCGAATAAACGACCGAGCGAGAATAAATAATCGGGCGGCCTCTGTTCGTCGGGGCGACGGCCAAACGGAAATACAGTGAAAAGTATTCGTACACCTCTTTTTGCAATAACTTTAGACAGGGAAATAATATTTTGTAATAGTATTTGCCGTAAAATACGACGTAATATATTGACGACGTAAAATACTATTTAAAAAAAAAAAAAAAAAAAGAATGATACATGAACAAAAACTATTTTAATTAGTAGTCTGCTAGGTACGAAGATAATGTGCGAATGAAGAATTTTTATTGACGCATAAAATAATGCAAAAAATACAAATATTTGACAGCAACAAAAGTATTCGTATATTTATAATTAGACTGCTAAATGTTAACCCTTTGCGGTCGAGTGGCGACTCTAAGGCGCCGCTGAAAATTATCCGTTCCAAAATCATTTGTAGCAAGATTATACACATTCAAGAAATTAATCCAAATAGTTTTTGTTTGCGTACCATTTGTTTCTGTAAAGTTGTTGCAAAAACGACTAGGTGTACGAATACTTTTTTGAACCACTGTACGTCGCGGAAAATTGCCTGCTGGCGGGAAGCGGAATTTT
>NW_027582444.1:0-3174 GCF_028453695.1 Augochlora pura
TAGAAGTAGGTATACCTCAATCGTCGGTAGTTCTAGTGTTAAATTACTGGAGCGACGCGACGCAGCGCGGTGTCGCGGCGAAGGTTCGAAGGACCGCGCGTTGCGGTCGTTGAAATCACCGTCGCCCGTACATTTCCGATTCGAGCATAGAGAGCGTCGGTTGGGGACGGGCGCGGCCCGCGTGATCGATCCCGCCGTTCGGACGGCGCATCACCTGTTAGTTAATCGAGCGACGTAGAATCCGCGGAAACGCGTTATCCGTTCGCTTGACTATTTTGGCGTCTCGGTCGGCGAGCAAAACGAGTAACGCCGGAATAATGGCCGCTGATGACGATCGTTTACATGCGCTCGTGATCGTCCCCGCGCACAGTCAGAATTTAAATATGCTTTTCAGGCTGGCTGCCGCGGGAGAGGAGTAAGAAAGAGTAAGAGTGAGAAGGAGAGGGAGAGAGGAGGAGGAGGAGTCCGGTTGCAATTCAGCGGAGGTCGACGCACGGCGACGTGCCGCGTTATTAAAATAAATTCATTAAGCCGAAACCCGGAGGATCTCGCGGCGCGGCGCGGCGCGATGCGCCCGCGCGCGCGCAAGAAACCTGCTTGTACGAGCGGCGTGCAATTATATTGTCATTAGTGACGTCACGCCGGTAATACGGCATACCATCCGCTTTGTTGGCCGCGCATTCGTAAAGAAGCGTTTCGCGGGATCCATCTGGACGGAGGATAATCCGGCTCGCCACTTCTCTCGGCCGGCCGTTGATTATCGAACGAGCGCCTACCTGCAACCTGGATACGTGATATCGTCTCGTTGCGCCTCGAACTCGTTAACTTGCAATTTTCTAAAGACTCCAAGGAAAACGGAGCGAACGATGCGATTCCGCGAGGAGGAGATTTGCGCGCGCGGCGCCGCGTTATCAATCATGGTACGCGAGAAGTCGGCTTTTTCATTGATCCTTTTTTTGCCGGACCGGTTAAATGTGATAATTATTAACGTTGCGCTCGCGTCGCGATCACTCAATGACGAACACTGTTTTACCGCGGTCTAATACATTCTCGAAAAGTTTAAAAAGATCGATGAATACTATGAACCGATAACGTTTAGTGTGTCCTTTTCATAGTAAATTTTCTAGTAATTTTATCATGTTTTGTTACATTTCGTAAGATTTTGTAACATTTCGAAAGATTTTGTAATATTTTTTAACATTTTGTAATATCTTGCAACATTTTGTAATATCTTACAACATTTTGTAACATTTTATAACATTTCGTATGATTTAGTAATATTTTGTAACATTTTGTAATATCTTGCAACATTTTGTGATATTTTGTAACATTTTGTAACATTTCGTAACATTTCGTAACATTTCGTATGATTTAGTAATATTTTGTAATATTTTGTAACATTTTGTAATACTTTACAACATTTTGGGATATTTCGTAACATTTTGTAACATTTTGCAACAATTTGTATAATATTTTTATTATATATCTAGAGGTGCCTTGCAGGTGTAATTTCATATTCGTCTGTAATTTGTTTTACCGTTTATTAAGAATGTTTATTAACTCACTGGTCGTTTGATGTACTTATGAAGAATTTTTTATTAATTTCGAAAATAGTTATAACTATAAAAAGATGCTGGAATGGTGGCCAGGGGTCTGTGAACTTAGTGGGAAGACAGCTCGTTTACGATAATGTCGTTCAACGTAAGTTCATTTACTGGACAGGTGAAACTAGTAGAGCTACCTACGTGTACAAGATGAACTCCTGTTTCTTTATTTAACATTCAAACGACGGACCTGTTTAACAAAAATATAACAGAGCACGTTTAGATCAGATAAGGCGCTCTTTTTAAACGTGCCATTTTTTTCTGTGAACTTTAACCCTAGAAAAACCCTCTTCAATTTTTTTATTCATATTGTGGGGTCGTGAGCGACTCAAAATACAATCTTGATAATTAATATATTTATAAAATATATTATATTATACTATATTTATAAAATATATTATATTATACTATATTTGTAAAATATAGTATTTATGTACATGTTTGCAGGTTGTTTAAAAATGTAGTTTGAGAATTTTTACTTAGTAACAAAAGCTGGATATTCATGTAACAATAGTTAAATATCTGTACTGAGATCCAAATAAATCCAACTCTTAGTGTTAACCCTTTGTACTCGAAGCCATTTTAACTATAAAAAAACAATTTTTATAGTAAACAACACTTATAGTATTTGCATTTTATATGACAAAGTGTACTTTATGCATATTAAATCGAGTCTCGCGAGTCGTACAATAGTTATGTTTTCAACAATTTTTTAAATCTGAACTTTGACAATATAAAAATGATCTTGCAACATGATGTAACAATTTTAGTAGCACCTACTATAAAATTACTACTCGAGTGCAAAGGGTTAGGAATGATAGACAGTCTAAACAATACAAAATAAATACATAATCTAAACAATAAGTTCTACGCTGCATAAATTGATTAACTCCATATAACAGATAGTGAAGAAATACAAATATTGTTTCTGAAAATTCTCTTTATAATCAAAATCGAGAAATATATACTATAGCATGTATAAATACAAATGTAACTTTCATCTAACGGTATATAAAATTTATAAAATAAGATAGCCTAAAGGTAATCGTTAGTAATGTTACCTTTATGTTACTGGAAGAGTTAGTCGATTTGGCAAATAATCTTCATAAAAATGAATACTAATAGTTCTGTTATAATATATTATTATTTGTTGATATATCGTATTGGAGAACCATCTGACAATTTATTACTTTGCACATCCTCATTATTATTAATTTTACTTCTCCCGATTATAATTTTATATTTTTAAAGTCACTGACAAATTGAAATATTTGTTTATAATAAGTCAAACCAAAATACAATCTGGAAAAACTGGTAAAGTACACGGTAGAAGTTAAAATATAGCAAATGAAACTTTCATTTTCATAATAATTAATTTTACTTTATAGTAGAACTTAAAATATAACAAATTAAAATCTTTTCTTGATAATAATTAATTCTACTTCACGGTAGAAGTTAAAATATTGCAAATTAAACTTTATTCTTAATAATAATTAATTTGACTTCACAAATACTTAATTCTTCGACAATTAGACCGTGACTGACTAATTTTATTAATAAGACCGCACTA
>NW_027582445.1:0-3172 GCF_028453695.1 Augochlora pura
TCCGGAATTCTTACCAACCCCAAAGCGAGACACCATCGAAACAACCACCACAGCGAACGCATCAGACTTGGACCGTTCCAAGCTAGCCCGGAACGTTTCGCGCGCCGAAACAGAGTGCTCTCAATCTAATCAACCCAAAATGGATTTGCGTTCCGTGGCCACGTTGCAGCTAGATTACAAACGGTTTCCACCTGCTTGTATCCGGAGAGCAGGGCGCCGCGACTGCAAGACGCGAACGGAGGCCGGTTGCCCACGAGATTCGAAGACATTAACCGCGCAGCAACCGTTCGCAACCCCTGGAGCACCGGGGAGACTGGTAGAGGCCAGAGCCTAGTAGTCGCGCTACTATATCGCCGGTGTCGGGACACATGGCAGCGGCCAGCCGTTTCTCGTGATTTATGGCTATTGCAGCGCAAACTTGATTATAATGATGCAGGAACACGCCGCGTCGAATTACACGCGGAAACGCGCGTCGCTGGACTTTCATTAAACGATAATCATCTTCCGACCGACTCGGCAGGACGCAGCCCCGGAAACGCCTGACAGTGCGCCACCCGCGAGCACTTTTATCACGATTCGGAAAGTTTCGCCGGAGGCACGCGTACAACGACAACTGCTGTAGGGCGTGGAGGGTGGGAATTATTTTCAATTAACCCCTTCGTCGCGCCGGATTTTCGCGCGTTTTATTCGTGGCGAACGGGGTTGCTCGGCTGCGATGCATGGAAAGGGTGGAACGTGGACATCTTTCTCAAGTTTTGGGGATTTACGTGGCAGAAAATTTATTAATCAATGTTTTAATATTATAGTTTAATGTCAAATCGATTGCCTGTCACTAATAATCACTTTACTTTAAATTAACTCGTGTTAATAATATTAACTTGACATCAAAGCAGCTCCAAATTAATAGTGCTAGAATAATTTACAAGTTCCAATTTTCGCAAATATTTAATGTATGTAATTTTAACTAAAATTTAAAATAAAGTTCATTGAAAGAAACAGCTATCAGAATTGGAAGACAACGGGTCGAAGGTTACCCGCAGCGGCTCAGCAAAGATCGCGAGGGTCTCCTATGCAAACCGAATTCCCAAGACTGCAATCTTGATTATCCGCTGTTATAACTAGCTCGACGGCAATCGCCGTTCTGTTTGCGCTTATAATTACTGTTTGCGTAGCATTGTTCTTAAGCCCCACCGCCATCCAGAAACGGCACCCCGGTTGATAAGTTACCGGGAATCACCGTCGAAGGTCCCCCATTTCGTCGACGGGATCGACCGCGCGGGGTAAAAGTCTAATGAAGGAGGTTACGAGGTTACTCGTGGATCCTCTGAATTATTGCGCCAACCTCGTCGGCGAGTGGAGAGGGCGCCACGCTGTTTCTTAGCATTCACGGGCACTTCGTATAAATTTTCGGAACATCTTACGGGGCTCCCACGGGGGCGAGCAGCTTCGATGGGGTGAAACTTTGCCAAAAATGGCCCCTTCTACGGGCGAATAATTTGACGCTATTTTTGGGTAATTAATATTATACATTATTATATAGAAACAGATTTTTAAGGAGTGAACAAGGCATAGTTCCACGAGACTTCGCACCATGATCTTTGCAATCACAATAATTAAATATTTTCAGAGTTGAGATAAAAAGATTAATATTTGCAGCACTTGAGTCAGCGAGATAAAATAGAACTTAATTTCGACCGATAAAAATGGAGCAACGTTCTTATACAACAGATAAAAGATCGCGAGTCAGAGTGGTCGAAGTACGTGTCAAGGGTTTAATAAACGACCGCTCGAGAGCCAACAAGGCTCGCGGCAGGGAGTCGAACGGATAAGAAGGAGCCGCGTAAACCGTCGCCCGGCGCGGGGTTTATCTTTCGTTAAGGCCGATCGGACAGTTCAATCTGCCGAAGACCATTTTCATAATCGTTTTAGAAGCACATTAAGAGTTAAGGTAAACCTGGGAACTTTAACGAGCGGAGTTTTAAGCCGATTAAACGTCCTCGAACTCCTGAAATGTACACAGGGACTTCCACCAACCCGGGGAGAACTGAACAAGCAAGTTCGCCCCGGGACAATCAGCTTATTCGCGGAGTTTCTTTTCGCGATCCGATGTGTACACAAATGAATCTTCTATGAGACGAGAGGAGGCTCCGCGCTTACCGGAGAGGAGTAGTCGGGACGACGACGACAACGACGACGAGTTCGGGACCCGAGCGTAAAGTAATTGGAATCGAGACACGCCGTTCGCCCGGATTCGCCGACAGAACTTTAATTAATATCATTGTTTTCCATTTCGACGTGGAAAGCGCGATGCCATCTTTAGTTATTACGCGTCCCGTTGACTGACAGCTTCTGCACAGGCCTGCATTGTCCCGGTTAATTAATGCCAGTCAGGTAGACGGCGCGCTCGCCGTTCCAAGTTACCTGGATCCTTTCTGCGGATTATTAGTGTGGAAACTTAATTAGGAAATTCGTTTTATATATTCGGCAGAATGTAAATTTCTGTCTGTATTTATTTTGATATATTCGTATTTATTTTTATACATTTCTATTTATTTTTATGTATTTTATATTTATCTTTTATATAAATCAATTGTCCAGGATGATTTTACGGATTTACAGTTAAAAGTCTTTTAATGAAACCTAATTTCTCATTTTTTTCTCACAGCATAACGCAAGCACATTTTTCTGAAATTTGTTCCCCCGGTAAATCGATATAAAATATAAATTAATAAATATGTAAATTCCACGTTGCTTTATAGATAAAAATTAATATTCACGTGACACGTACATCCTAGTACACTGATATGAGTTACTCAGAGACCACGTAGGGTAAACTCTTACGACGACACATCAACGCCGTCCACCCTCTACGCAGACCTCCGTCAAAGAATCGACGAGATTTCGCGTGAACGCCGCGGCGAGCCATCCTCTCGCAGCACCAACGACGATTCCCGGTTCATAATCGTCAGCCTCTAGCGAGAACGCGGCCCTCCCGGCACGCGATTAAAGAAGAAAACAGTATCCATTCGAAAAGTTCACCCCCTCGGCGCGAGGCGGGTGCGTGGCGATGACAGAGAGAGAGAGAGAGAGAGAGAGAGAGAGAGAGTCGAGTGCCGCTAAGTAATTGCCAATTAATCTTCATTAAACCCTTCCGCGTGACTGCAGATGGCTC
>NW_027582446.1:0-3171 GCF_028453695.1 Augochlora pura
GAATCCGCGCCGGTAAGATCATCGCGCGATCGATCCGCCGCCGCGGACTACGCGCGGCCGCTTCGTCGACGAACTAAATGAGAAGAGGAGTCTTCTGCGGTGCTTGCCGGATAGTGATCGAAATGCGGCGGTCATCGATGCCGGCGCATGAACGCGACCGCGTCCCGTTTCCACCGTGCATTGTGCAACTATCGGGACCGGGTTGCACGGAAAGTCTCGCGACGACTTTTGTGCCGCGGCGCCGCGTATCGTGGAAACATCGAAGTCACATTAAGCCACCGCCTGGACACGCCATTAACCGAGTTTCTAGAGAGACGGAGACCGAGAGAGAGAGAGAAAAAGAGAGAGAGAGAGAGGGGCTTCGTTAACAGTGCGACGAAATCCTGCACGCCTACGTTTTAATTTGCCCGCCATTCATCGCGAGAGTGCACTCTCGATTTCCATGCGAATCGCGAACCCTCCGCTCATTGCGCTTTGAAAGTGGCATACTTTGGCGGACGATAATTCCGCGAAGAATTATGGTAGGATGATCGTTCTTAGCTGGGATTAAAGCTTGAAATATGTACTTTAACATAGTATTTTTAGATTTTAAAAATTGATGAATTTTCGTTAACGGAATTCTTAAAATCCGAGGCCATGATTGCGCAGCGAAAATCGTCGAGTTTGAAGAAATTCCTGGACTTTGTAAAAATTTTCTTCGCGGATGACGTTCACGGTGGAATGAAGCTTGACCTCTGTCCTTTGATTTAAAAAAAACGGAACCTGTCTGCGATTTTTTCTCGCGAAGTTGCAGCAGTTTGAAGACGCCCTTGCATTTCGTCTTATTCTGCTAGCATTATACTCAGCGACGCGCTAATATAATAAAAGTTACAGCGACGAGGGTGTATTAAACTTAAAATTCGGAATTCTTCTGTCAAAGTAGAGGTTTCAAGCTTCGATTTAAAAAAAGAGTCATCATCCTACAATGATTTTTCGCGATGTTATAATCATCCAAAGTCGGTCAATTCATATCCAAATTTTGTCCACGCCGTGACTTCTTTTCAGCAACGTATTTTCTATTTATCACACAGATTCCCGTGCAACATTCATATCAGACTAGTCACGGCTAAATATTTATGCATTAGAATGCACGTAAACCTGCGATCGTGGAAAAGTCGCGATAATGTTCGACATTATGTGCATATTTATGAACACTTTGCCGGGACAAAATTAAATCGACAGCCGTTTGACGGGATTCCATTGGCAGGCTGGTATGCACCGCGGAAATGACTTTACGAACGCGAACGAGAGAATGAGCAAGGATATAACAAATTCCGATAGGGCGACTGTGAGAAATTTTACATCTGCTCCGAGCGCGCGATGCGCGGGATTAAGAAACGATTCGTTTCGCTTTTTAATCATTTCCACGGGATGAATATAACACAGTAACTGTGTCATCTTTATATATATTGCAAATCTTTGTTATAAATGCATTATCAGAAATGTATAAAAAATGATAACGACGATAATCACTCACTCTCCCATGATCTCCTTCTCCTCCCTTCGCATTTTCATTTCTGACTTTCGACTTCGCGTTCCACAATTTTAATTATTATTAACTAACTAACACGCTGATTAAAAAACTCGATTATACACAAAATGCAACCGTCCCCTTTTCTCTTCACGTCAATTACTCTATCAGTCTCCTCGTCTATCAATTATAATAAATTTCGTAGGTCATAGCGAGGGCCTCGACAGAACTCGTGCCATCTTGTCAACGACGTGCCTTTCGTCGCAGCAACCGGTGTAACGCGTAATCCGGTTGTGCGCTCCGGACGGCCGCTAGCGCGTTCGCTCTGACACAATATCGGTGTCATTGCTGCCGAGGAATTTGAATATGTAGATCACGGCAGCAGGCAGAGAGCGCGGCGTATGGAAAATCGCAGCGAGAGCCCTCCGCACGCCTTTCGACTTTGAAATCGCTGCTGCGTGAAACGCGCTCGACTTCATTCAGTCGGACGTCGAAATGTCCGCGGACCAAGTCTATATTAGCTTTCATAGCTAGTTTCATATGTTCAAGATACATACTCGTTGTCTTTGACATGTGATTGATTTTTATTTTATCGGATATCCGCATAGCAATCAAATATCGTAGAGAAAATTTTCTTATGGTTGACAGAGAGTGAAAATGTGGTCCTCGAACCCCTTGCGACGTTTGACCACACCTGCAACCCTTTAGCAGTCGTATTACCGCTGCCTCAACGTCGCGAGTATAAGTTAACGCTTTGCACTCGAGTGACGTCTCTATGGCATCATCGAAATTACTGTTATACATTTCAAAATTATTTTTAATGGACATCGCTATAGCTCAGATTCAAAAATTGTTAAAAGTGTAACTATTATACAAGTCACGAGATTCAATTTATAAAATAAATTCATATGTATAAAATAAATATTGTTACATAAAATAGAGACACTAGAAGCCAGAGAAATTATTTTAGATTCGCAGTTGAAATGGCTTCGAGTGCAAAGGGTTAACCCTTTGACAACCATTATACCTCTGAATACCACTTATTCCATAATAATTACATAAAAAAAAAATTACTTATTACATAAAATGTTCCAAGTTGTATAAAATATTTATATACAAAAATATCTTGGATTTCCGCATAAGATGGTTCCGACAGCAAAGGGTTAAACAGAGCTCCGGTCTCGCAGCCGCCACTTTTGGCGCGGCAAGTAGAACGAACGTCTCTGACCGGGTGTCTCGGAAACGGGACTCGACCGATCGGTTATGACAGCGCCTTACAGAGCCTGTAGAGCCTTGCAGAGCCTGTAGAGCGCTTGTTAGGGTGCCTTTTTTCCGCCATGGCGGCGCTCCATCGGTCGCCGACCGTTCCCCGTGACGGTTCGTCGCTGCGTCACGGTGATAAATCGTGCTAACGAACCGTACTCGGTTTATTATATATTTCTCTGGCGATGGAAAGCGATTAGAATAACATCGAGGAGGCGTGGGGGGGGGGGGGGGGGGGGGGGGGGGGCGCGGAAAATTGGAGCGCGAGCCTCCAGTCAGCTGTGGTTACAACAGTTGTGGCTCGGCTGGTCTGAAAATGGAAGGGTGCACTCGCGCGCCTGATGCCAAGGCTGAATTCCATTTACATTGCGGGTTATGTTTGATCGCGCTTTTCATCT
>NW_027582447.1:0-3171 GCF_028453695.1 Augochlora pura
TTCGACGATTTAATTAACATAATTGAAACATTATTCGACGGTTTTTATTATTTCTATTAATTTAACTCTTTGCAGTCGAGTGACGACTCTGAGGCGACGATACATTAATAGCTACGCTATTTTTAAAAGAATCTTCAGATTATTAAATTTGCAGTCGATAAATTGCCAAATAAGAGAAGTCCCCAGTAACCATACACGTTTAATTGATTATATATTAAATAAAAGCAATTTGATAAAAATACCGTAATATAGTTGGAATAAGTGTTTTTATTCTGGTCAAAGTATAATGGTAAAAGTATAATGGTAAAAGTATGATGTTAAAAATAATCTGGTAAAACCAACTGGTTCTTCCAAAAATTACGGTTCCAATGAATTTTATATCAAATAAAACCAATTTCATAGAAATAATGTAACACAGTCCTAATAAATATCTTAATTTTAGTATCAAGACAATTGAAATAGTCGAGAGCGCAGAGGTTGATTCTCCGACGACTCGCCGCGCGATCAACGATGCCAAGAATTTCGTCGAGAATTCCAAGAAAGTCCGACCACAGCGGAATAATAACTCGAACGACAGCTTAAAGCGACTTTCGAGCGAAAGCGGGCGCTTAAACGCGCGACGAATTCTCAAGATTGAGAGCCGTTCATCCATGCGAATCCGACGGGAAGGACTAAAAAATAGTAGGAAAGAAGCCACGGCGAAGAGAAGAAGAATACTGGGGGGATTTCTTTGTGATCTCACGCTTCATTCGTCCCCAGAAAGAACAACTGTAAATACACCGACGGCACTCGTGCCCGACGAAGCGCGTGGTTCAGCCGCGGTCGCTCTGAGCTCGGGTAACTCATCCCCGGCGTTTCTGCGGGGATTTCGGGCTGGATTTCGCAGCGAGAGACGGTCTCGCTGCCGACGACGCGCGCGGATCGTTCCGTCTGCCCGTTTTTAGATCGACGTGCTCTCTCGCGCGTACGCGGCGCGGTTATCGCGCGTTTTCGCCGGGGGACCTCGATACGCGGTTGCTCCGTCAGACGTGACGGCGGAAACTGGATCGTCGCGGATCTCGGCGAGATGCCTAACTTACACTTTTTCGTGTACATACATTTACGCCTCGACGCATAGTGTGCCACCTTTACCAACAAAATTCCTTTAAAAACGATTTTTAACCCTTAAATGCATAGAGTCCCAAAAATGAATCAATAACTTTTTGCGCGGATACCCGACAACAGTTTTGATATCGATATATTTGGCTGAATGGCAGTGATTCCTTTGTCCATTGACTTATCAAAAATTAACTAAAATAATGACATTTGACTTCAATATTTGTATCTTTCTGACGTTATACCAATTGGCGCGCATTTTTGATAGCGGGTTCATTTACGTACTTTTGGAAGTGGATTATTTAGAAATATTTTGGTGTATTCGTTAAACAAAAAATATTTTCTAAAGGTAAGGTTTCTTTTTTAAGGAAACGACTGCTTCAATCTCTTTCATACTAACTAAAGAATTTTTATGTCTATTTTGCATAGTGTACCAAAAATGAATCATTAATATTTTTCAATAAAAACCCTATAAGATATGACTTATAATTTTTTTTAATATTTTTCCCGATTTCCACTCATTTGAAATATTATAACCCTAATTTTTAAATAAAATTCATTAATTCATGCGTTTAAGGGTTAAAACGATTCCGATTTAACCCTTTGCACTCGAACGGTGAAAATTATGGTTAAATTACAGTCCGTAATTAATCAAATAAATCGTCACAATTTTCCGTAACTCACGACGACCATCTCGCGACGACAATAAACCGAGTATAATATTATGGTGTCCCGTAAGTTTCCTCCTTTTCCATCAATGCGAAATCGACAGACGATATTTGTTGTTTAACCCTTTTAGTACCGGCCAAAACAGTCTGAATCTGAGCGAAATGTTTAAATGTCGTTTGACGAAGTTTGATAAAGTTTCGGAAAGAGATTGCAAGAATTTTGAAAAGTCTGACAAATAAAAGATTCAAAATGGGCGAAGAAATAAGAAATGAAATTGTTATTTAATAGAGATATTAGGAAAACTATCTTTCCAATAATAATCAACAACGATATATCGTTGTTCGGTACTAAGAGGGTTAAGCTTGATTAAACCTTAAGCCCCCTTTCCAAAACAGTTCACTTGCAAAATAGACTTGCAAAATAGACTTGCAAAATAGACTTGCAAAATAGATTTGAAAAATATTCATCCAGTCGCGTTTTTGTTTCTCCGAACCTATGGGACGTCGTGATACTTTCAGCATTTTCTCGAGAGATCGCAGTAAAGCGTCGCCGACGAACATTGTTCGACGCGTCGACGCAAAGGTTAAAGGGTGTCTATAGTTAATTCAGTATTACGAAAGTGGCCTTTGATATCCCGCCGACAGAAGAACAGTCGAATTGTACTCTTGTTTCGCAGACGCTATCGACGTCGTGGGATCCAGCGTCCCGGCGACGACGAGGACGACGAGGTTTGAAAGCCTCGCAAATAGACCAGCAGAGACACGGAAACGCGAGCCTCTGGATCCGCGAGAGACGAAAGTATGAATCTAGCGCGTTAAGCGCCCGGATGCGTCCGGATGTCTAAAAGCATACCGACGTAGGGAAACACCACGGTGGAGACCCGCGCGCGTCCTTAAATATGGATAGGATCGGGAACACGGAATCAGTTTGAGAAATGAGAGAAACCCTGTCGGGTGTCGGTCCTCCGTTTCACTCGCGATAAGTGCTTTTCCATTGTGTTCCATCGATCCTTCGGACAACGGGGATGCACGTTTATTATTTCTTTTCTTCTTACGCGGACGGTAGTTCGTTTTATTGTCCTCGCGCGCGGGAGATGCTGCCGCCGCGTATCGCGATATTATCTACTAGTTAACGCGGACTACCGAGGTTGGAAGAAGCTGTTATGTTTCGTCGAATCATGGGCGGAGCTTTATGTTTCCAATCGTGTTGGGGAAAATGATTAAAGGACTTTTAATGCGGTGAAAATATCGTGCGCGACTGAAGTCTTGAAAAAGGTGCTTTCTCACGATTTTATTTGGAGTTAGGAGAAATTAATAATATTCACATATAGCAGAAATTAATAATATTCATATTTAGCAGAAATTAATAATATTCACATTTAGCAGAAATTAATAATATTCATATTTA
>NW_027582448.1:0-8529 GCF_028453695.1 Augochlora pura
GTTTAAGTCATCAACTCGCTGATTTCTTATTTGTTTATGAGATACAGCCTTCTATATTTTAAATTTTTTAGCCTACGATTTATTCTATATCGCAATGATTAACTTGTGTGCACAATTTTAAAGATGTATAAAATAAAATTCCTATTATCCAAGTCATATAAAATAATGGGCGGCTTAAATCATCACCATATTAATCTTGTCTTGGTTGATTAAAATAATACAATCTAGAAATCAACATCTTTAAATAAAGAATCACTCTATAAATACTAAAATCGTCAATCATATATCAATTCTATATTTTCTACCCCCTCGATTGACAACTATAAAAAAAGTGTACCATCATTATCAAATTTTGAGATATTGTTTACAGTAAAATAAAGTTCATACCTTCCCCTTTAATTTAAAAAAATCGAATCCAGTCTGCGATTTTTCTGCGCAAAGTTACAGCGCTTTAAACTAACCCTTGTTAATTCTCAATACAACAAACAAATGCTCAGAATTAAAGGGCTACAGCAGCGAAGGTGCATCAAACTTTAAATCCATAAATACTGTTATAAAGCAGAGATTACAAGCTTTAATTTGTGACAAGGATCATCATCCTACGATGATTTTTCGCGGAGTTATAATCCGTCAAATTTGGCCAATTTTTATCCTAGCTTTTTCCATGCTACAATTTTTCCCAGCAGTATAATAATAATATCGAGCATATTAAAGATATTTAGCGGCGTCGACGCGGGCTTAGAACTCTATTAGGCGCTCCCACAATAGTTTGCGCAAGTTTCCAGCCGCTGTGCCGGGGTACGATCGCCCCGCTGGAACGACTGTGGGAGACCACGAATCACGATCGAATGCTTTACTGTGTCCGTAGGGTTATTCTTTTCCTCGAGCGTCACGATCTGAAACCCTTGCGCAATAAAATGTAAACTCGCCGAGTGTCGGACTCACGATGCTGTTCGACGATATTATGAGATCAATGGGACCATAAATTTGCCGATATTGCGATATTGTGCAAAGACTCTCCCCACAACCGAGTACTGTACAAGTCATTTACCTGAAATTTGATCTGATTTTTCTGAAATACTTTCAGAACAGCGGAACCTGGTAGATTGTTTGGCGAGCGGTTTCGTTCTTTCATAAGACAGATTATTTTGTAAGGTTTTTAATTTTAAAAGAAAGGAGAGAAGAAAGACTTTGCTATAATTTTGTAATTAGGTTTATTTATGTTTATTTACGTTTATTTTTTTTTTATTTTTGCTTATTTTTGTTTAAATAGCGGTATATTGGTATAATATATAGCGAGGAGTAAAATTTAGTCAAAATGATAGTTATTTTATGCTTTTTTTTGTTATTGTCAATAATAGTAACATTTTTAGAAAAAGCTTAGGTTTCAGTTTCTGTATAGGGAGAATAAGTTACCTGATATTTGTAGAAAAATTCAAGCCATTTAGATCAATTTTAAAACGCTTTTTTTTAAAATCAAGTTTTCTTCTCTATAGTACGTATAGGGTGATTACATTTGATCATATATTATATATTCTATTATTATTATTATAGATGTATATACTAAAAGCGTTGACTCAATTTTTCTCGCCACAGTATCTATAAGGTGATTATATTGTAATTATATATTGTATATATATTATATATTGTAATTATATATCTACACTATATTATTATAGTATAACGTAATATAATATAATACATATGTAAGGGCCCGCGTTGCAGCACAAGAATATAAGGAGAGAATTAAAGAGGGCAAGAAATAGAATTGAAAAGAGAATTAAAGAGAGAAAGAGAGAGAGATTGGGAGAGAGCGGTCAAATGTACGAAAAGTAGAGAGAGAGAGAGAGAGAACACCCCAGAAAAAGAGAGAGAGAGAACACCCAAGAGAAAGAGAGAGAGAGAGAGCTATCAAGAGAGAAAGGGAGAGAGCCATCAAGAGAGAGAAATATATATATAGAGAGAGAGAGCGAGAGAGAAAGACAGACAACAGTGGAGAGAGAGAGAGACAGAGCGATCAAGAGTGCAAAAAGTAGAGAGAGAACGAGAGAGAGAGAAAGAGAGAACGAGAGAGACAGCGATCCAGAGAGCGAGAAGTAATGAGAGAGCGAGAGAGAGACAGAGGAAGAGAGACAGCAATCAAGAATTAGAGCGAGAGAGTGAGAGAAATAGAGATAGAGATCAAGAGAGAGAGAGCGAGAAAGAGAGCGAAAAGTAATGAGAGACCGGGAGAGAGAGGGAGTTAGAACTATCAAGAGAGCAAAAATTAATGAGAGAGCGGGAGAGAGAAAGAGAGAGAAGGCAATCAAGAGAGCGAAAAGTAATGAGAGAGCGAGCGAGAAAGAGAGACAGCAATTAAGAATTGGAGAGAGAGAGTGAGAGAGAGAGAGTGAGAGAGAGAGAGAGAATGAGAGAGAGCAATCAAGAATTAGAGAGAGAGAGAGAGAGTGAGAAAGGGAAATAGAGATAGCAATCAAGAGAGTGAGAGAGGGGCAGAGAAAAATAGGGAGAGGGAGAGAGATAGAGAGAGAGAGAGAGACAGCAATCAAGAGAGAAAAAGCGAGAGAGAGAGAGAGAGAGAGCGCGATCAAGGGAGAGAAAAATATATATATATATACAGAGAGAGAGAGAGAGAGGTGGGGGGGTGTAGAAGTAGAGGAGCAAGCGCGGGCCGCCACGGAGGGGTGTCCGGCGCTAGGAGCGACAACAGGTTGAATTAATTGACAAAGATAGCATTTTCCGCGTCGGCGTGCCCACCTAAACGCAAATATTCGATTGCGCTCGGCCGGTGTTCTAGGGGTCGTCGCGCGCACAGAGGCTTGGGCGACAGGGCAACGGAGCATAGAGACACACGCGGACGCGCCGATGGATAGAGGAGAGCGGCGCGCCCGGCGGGTGGTCGGCCACGGCGAGTACGAGGACGAGGAGGAGGTGGTGGCGCGCGGGGGGAGGGACGCGGCGGAGGCTAGGTAGGTGAAACACGGGAGCGGGCCCGCGGTTCGGTTGATCGAACACATTTTAATCAATTCCATTAGTCCGGCCTGTAACCGTCCACACGGATATTTGACGGTGCTCTCGTGATGGTGGCGCGCACGCCTCGCGCTCGCCCGCGCGGGCTGTTTCGACGCGCGAGCGCGCCCTCTCTCTCTCTCTCTCTCTTGCCGGCGCGGCCTCCGGCGTCTCTACGAATCGTATATATGTACGTGTGTGGGGCTGTATGTGCGTATAGGGGTCTCGCAAACGCGCGCGTCCAGACCGATAGGGAGCCCCGAACGGTCCCGGCCGGTTTACGAACGGCGAGGGCGTCGGTCGTTGGTTCGCCAGCGACGTCATCGTTTCGGTTTACACGCGCCAATCATCGGCCGACTAATTGGTCGGTACTCCGCGACCGATTCCGCGCTCCATCGATTCCGTGTGCCCGCGCGCGCGCCCACCGCCGACACCGCATGCCCCTGTGTCCAAATCACGCGCGTTTTCCTCGGGAATATATCGCGATTAATGGCGTTACCCCCCACCCTCGCCGTGCGTACCGGACACCGTGCTTCGGACGCCACGCGGCGGATACCCGGTACGGAACGGATTTCTTTTCGGGGTGCATCGCTTTTAACCACTCGACGCACTTTGACGTGGAGGATTTCTGAGGGAGATTTGTAGTAACAAGTTATTTTTGAGAGTTTTAGTGAGTATTGATATTGGTACAGTTTTAAATAAAGTTGATGTTATTATAAAATTGGTAAATTATTATTATTATTAGAAAATTGATATTAGAAAATTTGGGATTGATACAGTCTCGGATGAAATTAATTGAATTGAAACTGCAACTGAAATTAGTCTTTATTGGAATTGTTTTTGTTTAGTAAAAGTTAGAGTGTAATTTATTTAGGATTAAAAGAAAGAGAATCAATTATTTTCTGTAATATATTAATAATTAATTTTTGTCTTTTGACTATTGGTAATTATTTACGAAATGACGAATTCTTGTCACATGGAAGAATGATAACACTTTATCGACTGGTCATTTGGCTGTAAACATTTTTATGTGTTCATAACATTAACATTGAACAATATTTATTTTATCTATTTGATTTATTTTAATCATCGTGGAAGACATCTAATATTTAAAAAATGATATATATCTCGATAATAGGTAAGAAATTATTGGTTTAACTAACTCACTCTGGACAGAATTTTTGTTAATCAACATTCCGACCAATAAAATTGATTGTTATATTAAACTGATTTGTCTGATAACAGTGACAAGAGTCGATTTACAATTTAGATTTTGTATAGTTTTTGTTGTAGCAGTTGTACAGATAATGTAATTTATGTAATAATTTTTCACGATCTTGTATTAATTGTTATTATTATTATAAAGTGAGAAAGCGGTTTTTTGAACGTGCTAAGTTTAATGTTAAATATTTATTTACAAACAACTTGCAAGATATGTACTTTGATATTTCAGGTTATGTCAGGTTATCGCTGATCTTGCCATCTTCATCGATATTATTGTAGGTTGTGTTCTCGTGGAGGATTTTGAACTTCTGATGGCTGAAATTAAATCTGAATGATCACACTTTATAATAGGATGATCGAGAAGTTATAAGATTCATGGGAAAATTAGAGATTATGTTCAAAAGTCAACGTTATATCAGTCGATAATTTCGAAAGAAATGATTAGCCTTTGAGCAGCTATTTTGAGACAATTTTAAAATGTGTTCCCATTGACATTTTTGAACTTTTGATGGCTCAAATTAAAAGTAGAAGATCATACTTCATGGTAGGTTAATTGAGGATTTTCAAGACCTATAGCAAAATTTAAAATCCTACTCAGAAATCACCAAGTATCAGTCAACGATTTCAAAAGAAATTTGAACTTTGAGGAGCTACTTTGGGTCAATTTTAAAATGTGTTATCGGTGATGTTTTCGAACTTTTAATAGCTTAAATTAAAGTTGAAAGAATACACTTTATGATAAAATAATCGATAGATTAAAAGATTTCTAGAAAAACTACAGATAATGTACAAAAACCACGAATTATCGATAGTTTCGATAGAAGTATTTGAACTTTAAGGCGTTAATTTAAATAAATTGTAAAATGTGTTGTCGTTATCATTTTTAAACTTTTGATAGCTCAAATTATAGGTGAAATATCACACTTTATGATACGATAATCGAGAAATTACAAAATTCATAGAAAAACTACAGATAACGTACAAAAACCACGAATTATCGATAGTTTCGATAGAAGTATTTGGACTTTAAAGAGCTAACTTGAATAAATTATAAAATGCGTTCACGTTGACATTTTTAAACTTTTAATAGCTCAAATTAAAGGTGAGAGATCACACTTTATGATGGATTAATTGAAAGATAAAGGATTCATAGAGAAGCTAGAGATAATGTACAAAAACCACGAATTAGCGATAGTTTCGAAAGAAGTATTTGGCCTTCGAGACGCTATCTTGAATAAAGTGTAAAATACGTTCTCGTTGACATTTTTAAACTTCTGATAGCTTAAATTGAAGCTGAATGATCACACTTTATAGCAATCTAATCGAGAAATTAAAAGATCCACAGAAAAACTAGAGATGTGGTACCAAAGTCACGACATTTTATCCCATGTTTTTGATTTCTTATTCGACATTCTATACTCCAGAAACGATGACTTTTCGTCACTTTATTATCGTTAATTCTTAGCGAAATGAATTGTCGTCACACGGACGAATACGTGTTAAGGATGCCCCATTGTTGGATTAATTAGCGTCCCGACCATGACAGACATAATAACCGGTGGTGCCGCGTCCGACAAGTTTCCAGCGCGTAGGTGAAGACGTAAGGCTCGAGAGAGTTTCCATTCGGCCGAATGACCGAGTTCAGTAGTTGGTAGAATAGACGCGTTACCGTGGCACGTGTTGCCTAATCATCGCGATCCCGGCACCCGCGGACCATGGGCGCGATTGAATACCTTCTAAATTAGATACACGGCTGAATGCCAGTCCGAAACCGGTGCCTTCGTTAGGCACTTGTTTGTCAGACACCAGGTAAACCAATACGCCGTTAATGAGACGATACGCCGAGGTTTCGGTGAATGGCGCGAGGACACGCACGCGGCGGTCTTTTTTTTTTCGTGCGGAACTTGTGTGACGGGACCACGGACGGGTCCATTTGAACTTTGGAGAACCGATCGACGGAACTTTTTGCATGTAAGAGACAAATATAGCACGGAAATAAATATAGATTAAAGATGGATAGAAATTACACCAAATATAGTATTATAAAATAGAAAAAATTCGAATAGAAATAGGTCAAATTTGATGGATGATAACTCCGCGAAAAATCATCGTAGGATGATGATCTATACCTCAAATTAAAGCTTGTAATCTCTGCTTTAAAACAGTATTTATTGATCTAAAATTTGATGCTCCTTCGTCGCTGTAATAATTTAACTTTGAGCCCATGTTTCTTCTATTGAGAATCGACGAGGGTTAAAGATTGGCCAAATTTGACGTATGATAACTCCGCGAGAAATCATCGTAGGATGATGATCCTTCTTTCAAATTAAAGCTTGAAATCTCTGCTTTAAAACAGTATTTATTAATCTAAAATTTGCCGCATCTTCGTCGCTGTAATAATTTAATTCAGAGGTCATGTTTCTGTTATTGTGAATCGACAAGGTTTAAAGATTGTCAACTTTGACGGATGATAACTCCGCCAAAAATTGTCGTAAGATGACGAACCTTCCCTCAAATTAAAGCTTGTAATCTCTGCTTTAAAACAGTATTTGTAGATTTAAAATTTGACGCACCTTCGTCGCCGTAATAATTTAATTCAGAACCCATGGAAATAAATATAAATTAAAAGTAGACAGAACTTGCACCAAATATAGAAAAATAGCAAATAATAGTTGGCAAACTTTGACAAATTATTACTCCGCGAGAAATCATCGTAGGATGATGATCCTTCCCTCAAATTAAAGCTTGCAATCTCCGCTTTAAAATAGTATTTATAGATTTAAAGTTTGATGAACTTTCGACGCTGTAACTTTTTAAATCGGAGCCCGTGTTTCTGCTATTGATTGAGAATCAATTTGCGATTGAGAATCAATCTGCGATTGAGAATCGACAAGGTTTAAAGATTGGCCAACTTTGACGCATGATAACTCCGCGAGAAATCATCGTAGGATGATGATCCTTCCTTCAAATTAAAGCTTGTAATCTCTGCTATAAAACAGTGTTCATAGATTTAAAATTCCATGCACCTTCGATCGCTGCCATATTTTTTCGTCCGACTACGCGACGTCCACGTCACGCACCCTCGCGTAATCTCCAACCCCCTTCCGAAAGAATGTAATAAGGTTACATCGACGCGAACTTGTAAAAGTTGGAAGCGGCAAGATATGAATACGTTTTAGTAGTTCAATTTATTCCCGTTTTTACGGCCGGCACGGAAAAATGAAATTTTGAATAGATCCAATTTACGTTTTCAGTGCTATCGCGCCACGCGATAAGATCGCGTTCGCGCGCGCGCGCCCGCGCGTGTTCCGGCCGGCGCGCCGGCCAGAACGACGTATGAAAATTTTTACGTTC
This sequence comes from Augochlora pura, assembly GCF_028453695.1. NCBI lineage: Eukaryota > Metazoa > Arthropoda > Insecta > Hymenoptera > Halictidae > Augochlora > Augochlora pura. The sequence continues at coordinate 7,588 of NW_027582448.1, forward strand.
CTATCGGCTTTCGCGCGCGCGCGCGGCGCGCTCACTTTCCGAAGCTGTTCCTGATAACGGGATTAATTCCGCGCGCCCGGCTCCCGCTTGCCCTAACGATTCCAAATTATCCGGAAATTATTGACTTTGCGAACAAACAGCCTCCGCCGCGAGCTTCGCCCGGTTGTCGTGCCGACGCGTTAATTGGTTCCGCGGTATTCCGCTTTGCTCCTACAATTTTTTAATTGCCTGTACTTTATTGTCGATGGACGATAATCGTTGTATAAAGTTGTTGTTTTATATAGCTGTCGCAAAAAATCGTGCTGCAATATTGTTGAAAAAATTCATTGTAGATAATTATTGCAAAGGATTGTTGTAGAAAATTATTGCAAAGAATTTTTGTACAAAATTATTGCAAAAATGCGTTGCACAAAATTATCGAAAAAAATCATTATACATAATATAATAATTATAATAAATCGTTTAATATGATTTTTACAAAAATTCGTTGTACACAATTATTGCATAGAAACGTAGGGTAAAATTATTGTAAATAATTGTTGTTCAATGTTATTGCAAAAGATAGTTGTACAAAATTGTTGTAAAAAATCATTGTACATAATATAATAATTATAATAAATCGTGTTTATATGATTATTACAAAAACTCGTTATACATAATTCTTGCAAAGAAACGTAGCATAAAATTATTGTAAATAATTGTTGTTCAATGTTATCGCAATAAAGCGTTGTACAAAATTATTGTGAAAAGTCATTGTACGTAATAATTATAAAGAGTCGTTTAATATAATTATTACAACAAGTCGTTGTACAAAAGTCTAGCAATGAAACGTTGCATAAAATTGTTATAAATAATTGTCCTTCATAGTTGTTACGAGCCGAGGGCCACTGCACACGTGGCCGGAGGTAAATGATTTGTGCGGAAATTTGGGAGGATTTCGTG
>NW_027582449.1:0-3170 GCF_028453695.1 Augochlora pura
AGTTAATTACTTTAAACTTTAAATTGACTTTTAATTAAACAACTATTTCATAATAATAAAGTTATAAATTGACATTTAATAATTATTACGATAAAAATGAATTCCCGAGCTGTGAGAAAACGGTGAAATTGTCCGAGAAGAGACCCAGAACCATCAAATGAAAGTTCACACGAATTGGATCACAAGAATTCACCGACACATTATTTATGGTTGCGAGAAAGAACACCGGCGTGTCACATGTTTTCACTCACGAGTTATTGTCGCTTAAAGTTCTGATCATGCATGCTTCAGTAATGCAAAAAGTTTATCATTAATTCCTATAATAAGCATACGATGAAACTATGAAAAGAAATATCTAACTTTTATTAAACTGGAAAAATTAATATAATTTTAAATGCAAACAAATATATACCAATAAATACAAATTTATACATACTAAAATGTTAATGAGAAAAGCCAAATAAATGATAAGCTTGTTATACATTAATTTAGCTCTAAATTATCTTAACAATAAGTTTTGTCAATAAACAATAACACTTCTTTTCTTCTCGGAATAAGAAAAATTATCTTACGGCATTACGATTCCAACTCATCTATTTGTCATTGCATATCTGCTGACAGTTGTTGCATTTGCTGACACTTGTTGCATTTGGTAGAATAGAGTCTCTAATTATTTATGGTGCTCCTTTCAAGACAATTTTATTTCCAGCTAGCTAAAATAATTAGAAACCCTAGCAGGAAAATAATACCACCATTGAATATAGTTGTATAATATAAGATCGACTTATAGAAAAGTCTTCTTTTGTCACCGCATAACTATTTCGGTCGAATTTAATTCAGAAGATTGAACCGCACCGATATAATGAGCTGCGCACGAGAATTAGTAGAGGGGGGGATCATTGTTCTACGCGCGGTATAACGAGCTTGTAGATTTTCAGCAGGATGATGTTATAATCATCTTAGGGGCGCCGACGTTTGAACAAGGGCGTGACCAGGATACGCCGGCGAAAGAATGAGCTACGAAAGATCGAGTGGTGCAATGGCGTGGCATTAGTTACATCTAATCGTGATCTTTCTTTTTTTATTTTTGTACTTCATTATAGTTTCGCCTCGCCTTAGTCATCCGTTCACTCACTAAATTAAGTCATCCACATTCTTCACCTCGTGTGATGCGTTCCGTGCGTTTATTACCTCGTACTTGCTACTAATAACAATATTCTCAACTATAACTTATATGTTCATATTTAATTTATACACTTGTATTTAAATTATATATATACATATTTGATTTAAATATTTATATTTACCTTATGTATTTACAGTAATGGCATAAATATAAAAGCATCAGTTTTTGTCAGTTTTCAGCATATTTATATATTAATAAATTAATCCCTCTAACTTCTTGAAACAACTAAGACAGTTTCATACACTTTGAAAAAAATTGTTCCGCCTATGTATTAATTACTTGGCTTTGTAATATAAATGCACTCTAGTGATGCAAATTTTCGATATATTTTAATACACTTGTAATACTGTAATACACTGTAATACTTTATCACAGTTTGTATATTGGTGTACAATTAATGTATTCATTCAAAAACCCTAATATATTATTAGTTTCCTTTATGTCATTATAGTACATAAGGGTGAAATGTATATTCTAATGTCTTTAATTTTAGAATGTAATTCTGTTCTTTTGTTATCAATGTTTAACTGCTCAAGAAACCATAAGCAGGCAATAAAAGATAAAAGATATATAAATTGTTTAATGAATGACATTGTTGTAGCTTTTGTACAGTTTTTTAAGAAATTCTTAACCGTTGATCTTGAATTTTGAAATAACTGTCTAAAAACTATCGATAAATAAAGTATCAATTAAATGTTTATGTAATTTTAAATGTTATGTAATTAAATTCGTTTAGACGTTGCTTTTTTAATTTATATACTTGAAACTGTTCTAGTAAATTTTTACAATATGTCTACAAAAATCCTAACGTGCCACATAGCAATCTAAAGTGCAGTACACATAATACAAAAAATCATTTAAATAATTTCACAAATAATTAATTTATTACTTCTTATTTGCAGATAAAATATTATTCTGTCGTCGAAATTTAGAAAAAAAAACAAATGACAAATACTTTTATTTTCTCTTTCATCTACTACATATTACACAATATTTATAATTATGTAACATTAAAATTAGTTTCACAAATAAAATATGATCTTTTTTATTTAAATTTAAGTGAAAAGTAAATAATATGTATATTCTACTTTCATTGCAGGTCACGTTGTCATAAATATTAATTTTCATTCATTATCATTAAGCTGTATATTTATTTAGGTCTATATAAATAACAAACAATTATTTTTATCGTTTATTCAATCTCTCAAATAACGAATCACTTATCATTCAAATCACCGTTTAACTAAACGACGTCGAATTCTGAATCGCAGCGAAATAGCATTTTACGCCACGTATCTTTGGTAAAAAAAACCCGATCTCCGTGGATCGATTGCATTTGCATGCATCGAACCACCCGATCGACACCGCAGCTTTCGGTCGAAAATCCGATCGAATATTCCGCGTTCGTTTCATCCGGGACGTCTCAATCAAGCCGCGCAGGTTGGACCGAGCGTCCGGCGGAGACCGCCTCGTATCGCGTTCGATCGACTGTCAAATCCCGAAGCCCGGGCGGCTCTCTCCGCGATACGGTTCTGCGCCATTGGGAACCTTTCGATTTTATAGTTTAATAATAGAGCGGCGCGGCGGAGTGTTTGCTTATCGGGGGCCCTGATTTTCGGGCACGAAGACACGGCCGCGCGGTCCTCGCACCGCTTGCACACGTATATGCGAGGGGGAGGGGGGATGGGGGGGGGGGGGGCGGGACCCGGGGGGGGGAATCGGGAGGAAAGGGCAAAAAAAAAAGGGGGAGGGGGGGGGGGGGGGGGGGGGGGGGGGGGGGGGGCAGGCACCGGCGGAGGGAATCCGGACGAAAAGGCAAGAAGAAAAAGCGGCAGGGGCGAGAGGGCGGGGAGGGAGGGAGTCTAGGGTAAAAAGAAAGGTGAAATAAAAAGAGAGCAGAGGAAAGGGAAGAGAGCGGCATGGATCACGTGCAAAGAGGGATGGAGGTGACTTGTGCGGAGCTGCTTAGCCGAGTTATGCCTCC
>NW_027582450.1:0-3169 GCF_028453695.1 Augochlora pura
AATGAAAATAACAAGTGACATAACCTTGGCATAACTGCAATAATTTTTATTAAACTACTTAGTAAAATATATAAATATAATAAAAAATAGACAAGTAATAGCAGCAAGATTTGTTATAATAATATGGAAGAAACCATATAACAATGAAAATAACAAGCGCTCAATTCTCTCGATAGTATAATCGTAAAAATAAATGAAGCTTCTCTAAATTGTTTATATAAATATAAATACTACAGATCATGGACATATTACAAAAATAAATGTTTCAAATCTCGATTTCACGAGTTGTGTTCGCATCGCTCGATTGGCCACCGTGCGGCGTCAGCGATGGCAATTCGAATCGCTTTTTAACCTGGCAATATCGTCCCGGCATTGCGGAAGAACAATAATGATATGGTAAATTAAAAATTCTATCTCCCGCTCAATGTTGCGTTGCGTTATCCCGGCTGATTGAAAAGCCGAGTCTCGCGTAGATTTAAAAGCAAACCGGTAGGGGCGGAGGGGTGGGGGAATCGCGAGCACCGAATAACACGGCATTATTTTCCTGCTGAATTGTGAAATATTTGCTCGTCCTTTTTTATAAACATTTAGCATTCGGTCGCGCGCGCGCGCGCGGAGGTCCGGACTTTCCTAATTGAAACGAGAAATTAATTTGATCGTAATCCGTGAATGCTTTTAGCAGATTATTGTACAGCTTTGTAATTCTCGCGGAATACAGATTGCTCCTTTGTGTTCTTTCGATCCCCGTGCGTTTTCCCGCGTCTGATACTTTTGCTCGCTCGATGTATAGCGATTTTTATTAATATTCGGATAGAGTTTGAAACGGAATGGACGTTTCGAATGAGTGGAATAAATTGATTGCTTTCGTCTTTAGATGATGTCAGAATTTTGTTTATACGGAATTGGTATTTGGAGTTGATAAATTGTTGCTAGGAGTCTTTGTCACGTGTTGGAGTCGTCGAGGTTACGTCAAGGGATTAATATTGTTGGTGCTCGTGGTTGATTTTAGTAAATCGTTCGAGATTATTACGAGTTGCTAGTCTATCTAAGAGTTCGAAGCTATGCCTATTTCAAGTGGTGTCTTTGTATTCCGAAATGTATCTGGTGTGCGGACACGTAAAGTATCTCCTTAACACTGCGAAGTCATTTTGAGATTTGGAGATCAATCAGTATTATATTGAGATTCGCCAATGTTTGGATCGCCTAACCAGTCTGAAAATCTTCAGTTCTAAAATACCCAATCCAGCCAAGCTTTCGCCGACGTTATCAGTTTTCTATTCCGGCGTGTCCATCGGATTCGCATCGGGAAGCTTTCCGGCCCGGCTTCTAAGCGAACGAATTAACACTGGTTTTTCACCCGGCGGCGGATCGTGCTGCTCGGCAAAACCTAATATGAAAGATAAAATAATAACGGACGGCGGAGATGGTTTGCTCCTTGTCCGACGGATAAATACGGGAAGAAACGGGAACGCGAAAAATCGAGGAGAATAGAAGAAATACTGGAAGCGAGATGTCGATATCAGGATACTACTTCCGACGACTTCTCTCCGACCTGTTGGTTTTTCCGATGCTTATCGATCTCGCCGACGCACGTTGCTAATCAACAAGAAACCTGGCTTCCTGTTCGAATGAAATATAAATATAGAGCGGAGGCTGGTGTCGGTCGGTATTGTGTATTTTTGTACGCGATACCGGTTTGATTGACGATTACCCGGCCAATTGGATAGTCTCGTGCTTTAATTCGGTCGAGTAGATTGCTTTAATTGTTGTCTCCTTGGATATTATATTGATGATAAAATAATTGTTATTATGCTTTTGTATTATATGGTTAATATTGTATATTATAGTTAATATATATTTTAGGTATTATTCTGATATTTTATTATAATATTATTATGGCTATATATTATTTACTATAATATTATTATAGCTAATATATATTTTAGCCAAGAGCTAGAATAATTCTTATTATACTCTTATGTTAAATATTTTATATTACATATTATACTCTCAGCTAAAATAATTGTTTGTATCAACAAAGATTAGACTGAACAAATTATTATACGACAACAGTTGTTAAAATGGCACAGAAGAAACATTTTCGTATGCACAAAAATGCACTCGCATAAAATAGAAATACTGTATGTTAGAAAAGTTATTACCTTAGATTTAGGTTAAAAATGGTTCCGATTGCGAAGGGTTAAATTTGTGAAATTTTTTAGAACGTTGTTGTTGCAATCAAAGTGTTAAGGTCGCTCTTAGTAAAATAGATATAGTAGACTATAGTAAAATATAGGAAAACAAATATAGTAAAATAAATATAGTAAACCATAGTATTGTAAAATGTAGGAAAACAAATGTAGCAAAGTATACTCAAATAAATAACTAGTAAATAAATAACTAGTAAACTATAGTAAAATATAAGGAAACAAATATAGCTAAATATAGTAGAATAAATATAGCAAACTATAGTAAAATATAAGAAAACGAATATAGCAGAATATAGTAGAATAAATATAGTAAACTATAGTAAAATATAAGAAAACGAATATAGCAGAATATAGTAGAATAAATATAGTAAACTATAGTAAAATATAAGAAAACGAATATAGCAAAGTATAGTCAAAGAAACGCAGTAAAATATAGGAAAACAAATATAGCAAAATATAGCCAAATAAATATAGTAAACCATAGTAAAATATAGGAAAACATACATAGCATAATATAGTAATATAAATACAGTAAAAATTAATACAGTAATAAATAAAATTAAACACAGTAAAAATAAATAGAGTAAAATTGAAGCACAGTAAAAATAAATACAGTAAAATTGGAGCACGGTAAAATGAACCACGCACAATATACATATTAAACTATGCAACGATCCCCTTCCCAAAGCAGTCCACATCTATTTCCCAGCAGCGATCCGGTCGAATTAAAAAATGCCGCGTAAATGGGACCTGATCCGGGTGGAGCGAGGTCCCCTCCGCAATTCGCGACTATTTGCGGGTCGTATTAATCGCGATCGTGTGGACAAAAGCAGCTCGAACGGAAAGTGTGTGTGTGTGTGTGTGCAACCCTCCGAGACATTCCATAAATCCGGGGCGGCGCGACGTCGGGCTCAATCAATAACAAATTAACGGAAGGAGGGGGGGTGGGTCGGGGGGGG
>NW_027582451.1:0-3168 GCF_028453695.1 Augochlora pura
CGGAAGTCTAGACGACGAGCGAGTGGCGAAAATAAATATTGAAGTGTCGGAAGTTCGCGACAGCCAAGGTCGTAGATCCAGGATGGTGCAGGTGCGAGCATCGAAAACGCGAGACAGGGAGGGAGGGAGGTGGGGGGCGTCCCCGTTGAAAGGGTATACGGTTCGTCTCCCAAGGCAAGAAAGAGTCTGTGGACTTGGGGTGCGTGTGTCGGCTTCCCCGCGTAGCCGGTCGGAGGGTAACTAACCGCTCGGTGGCGAGAGCTTGCATATTTTAGGACGTCATCAGAGCCTGACGTCGGCGCCGAGAAACTGGTTTGAAGCGGATTCACTTGGGAGAGCGCGGAGAAGGTTGCGACGGCACGCTGATTATAATGTCTTTGGGTACAACATGACGACGGAAGAAGACGTCGAGGACGCGAACGGTGGCGGGCCGTGTACCCCTGCGACGCGCTCCAAGCCGGAGCGAGAGAGACGAATTGATTTATCGAGGTACAAGAATGCGTCCCCCGTGGGAGCAGTCGAATTAAGAGGCGTCTTAGACGGGCGCGAGGCAAGTGACAGATTAGTCGTCGAAATTAATTGGAATACGACCCGTCGTTGATTAATTATTAGGCTGATGAACGCCGCGGACGGGGCGGACTGATTAAACGCGGCCGGGTTAACGAGCCCGGTGGAAACAGACGATCCGAAAACGATCCGTCGAACAGCGAAACGCATTTTTCGTATCAGAGCTACTGGGTCCGCCGAAATCAAGGATTCCAGCTCCGTCGTCGCTCGATCCTTTTTCCGGATAAACGATCCTGTATTACGAGAAAAATGATCCCGCTATTACTTCCGCCCTGTTAGGGTCCCCTTTTATTAGGAGACCGGAAAAAGTTAGCCCAGAAACGGTTTCACAGACAACGATTCTTAATCACATTTCGAATAAATAAATGTCCTCAAATTCTTCCACAGTCCTTTGGGATACTTGCGATTGGATCCCATGCACTCGCGACAGAAATGAGCTGCAACCGATGCAATCTACTTACGGAAATGGACCGTGGAACACGGAAATCCACCCACCGAATATCCGTGCCTGCGGAACGGCGAGCGCGAAAAGCGGAGAAAAAATGTTTCCACGACCGTGAGCCGCGTTTCGAAATGAAATTGCGAAGGGAATCGCGCGGTGCACGGTGTTTCATTGATGCCCGGCGACCGCGCGAGAATTAAGCGACGGGTCACGCACCGGTCGGAGAACGCGGCGCGCAACGCGAACGGCAACAAGAAAATCGCGGTGTTAATACAAGCATCAAGTTTCCTCGCCGCGTTTGCCGTGTATTTCCCGTGGCGCGGCTGAAAATTCTCCGCTCATTTTTCATACGCAATTTCTTCGATGCCGCACCCCGCCGCGCGCGCCTCGGCTTGTCCACCGAACTCCGGCGAGCACTTTCCTCGGCGGCGGTCGAGTGCGATTAAACATTAAACAGAAAGTTTCGCCGAAGAATAGGCGACGAGCACCTGAGAGGGAACACCGACCTGGAAGATTGAAAGCACGCCCGGATCCGGTTCGGTATGCGCCGGCAAATATCGCAGGGAACCATTCGACGGCCGATTTCGTTGCGGTTACGAAAAACAGAATGCTGGCCGCTAGGGTATAACGTTCTAATTGGACACCGAGGTAAACAGCTTTCAATCATTTTAAAAATCTGCGCTGGTAACGTGCGCAATATCTAAGAAACGTTCAACACTGATATTATAGTCACGCGTGTGTTTTTGATATCACGTTGGTTTATCATGTGACACAGATTTTCGTGCGATTATATTGCAATGTTCCGACATTAATTATGTCAGATTATATCTTTTATTTCGCACTGTGACATTATTTTCAATCCATAAAAATTATTATTACATGTACCATGCCGATCGAAATAATCGATTTCAAAATTGTAATTATGGACACTCTTTCATGGAAAATAATTTAATAAATTTTATAATTCATGAATATGTTATATATTATATATTTATGTTAATTAAAAAAAATCCTCGTTGCGCACGTTCAGCTGATCACGACGTAAATCTCGGTCGAGGTCTCTGCCGGCTTGGAAATATTTAAAAAAATCATGCATTTTCGCAGAAACATCGACTGGTCTGGTAATAAGTTCCCCTTTGAATAAAAGCGGCGGAGTGCTCTCCTCGAGGATGTAGTCTAAGTATCTACGTGCCTTGTCGATCGCAATCAAGCGATTAAATCGGAAGCAACGAGTCGTTGTTCAAACTTCTGAGACGCCTGGGAGCTCCGAGGCAGGTTCTTACCGGCAGCGAAGTTCCCATTTCCCGTGGAAACGCCATCGACCAGGCGCAGGCAAGGCCGAGACGCTGCCGCCTCTCTCTCTCTCTCTCTCTCCCCCTTTCTCTCTCTCTCTGTTTACTCCGCTCCTCCCGCGAGCAATATAACATTATAAAAGTTCGACGGGAGCACTCGCGGCCGATTTTTATCAGCGACAGTGCCCGGGACAGAATGGCGGGGAGTGGTGTCGGCGACCCGCCGTTGAGAACCGTGGAAATTCTCGTCGACGAGATTTCGGCGGGCGGCCTCCACTCTTTTCGAGGACCCGAAACGGCGACGCTCGTAATTAAAAAGGTCGAGGGACGCGTGGATCCTTTTGTAGCGTCCGCCGAAGATAACGATTTAGAGCGGAGCCGACACGAGGCCGCGATAACTGGGGCGTGAATAGCGCCCGGGAATTATCAGAGCACGAATTCCAGAAGCAAAACTGTCGGCCAGGGATTGCTGAAAATGAAAGAGCCCCGTCGAGGGCCCCGCCATGCGTGCTCGAAATAAAATCTTCCGCGACCGGCCCGGTGCTTCAAAGAAGGTCGAAATACCTCATCGACCCCTCTCCCGTTAATTATTTTTTCCCGCTGACCCCTGGCCGGCTTCGCCGAAAATCCCTGGACCTCTCTCGAGAGAGCAAACAGCATCTTGCTTCGTCGCCGTTTTCTCTTCTGCGGCTAGACCACGGTTTTTGATACTCTTATTTATCATTACGAGCGAACTATAATTCAACCATCAACTTTTATAAATATAATTTATTTAGTGAACTGTTAATATATGAATTATTTCATTTTCTATTTCAAATTGACTTTTACACTTTAATTCTGTTATAAAAGATTGATACAAAGCCGAAG
>NW_027582452.1:0-3167 GCF_028453695.1 Augochlora pura
ATTTTTAATAATTCAGGAATCGAGCTACAATTTTTAATAATTCAGGAATCAAGCCCCAATTTTTAATAATTCACGAATCGACCTCCAATTATTAATAATTCAGGAATCAAGCCCCAATTTTTAATAATTCAGGAATCAACCTCCAATTTTTAATAATTCAGGAATCGACCCCCAATTTTTAATAATTCAGGAAACAAACGTTCCGGTCACCGATATAATACGTATCGCCATTGCGTTGGCATTCCTGCGAGAAACGCGCAGGCAGTTCGCCGTACGATGCATACGCTTATTTAATTCCCAGTCTCCGGCGGGTTCCTTCTGCCGCTTTGTATTTTCCATGACAGGTAAGAAGAGCCTGCGCAAAGGCTGCGCCAAGCAGAGGGAAAGGACACTGTCACTCGCAGAAACCGTTTCTCCTTCGGGGGGGGGGGGGGGGGGGGGGGGGGGGGGGGGGGGGATAAAATGCTCGATTATCTAGTTCCTTCGCGGACAAGGGGGTTGCTGAATTCGCTTGCGTTAGCAAGAATTTCTAAAATAGCGCGACGAACGCGAATTTATATACTAGCCTATATATAAATCTATATGCAAGTCTATATGTCACAAATTTATTTTATAATCACGAAATGGTATTAATGTTTTACATAAACGTTTTTATAATTATCGTGGATATTAGATATCTTTTTAGAATTGTTGTGTATATGTGACAAATATTTTTGTACAGTTATTGATTACATGACAAATACATTTTTATAATTTATTGTATATATTAGAAATATCTTCTCATAGTTATTATATATGTCGCAATTATTTTTTGTAGTTATTGTTCATACGTATTCCAAATACATTCTCGTAGTTATCGTATATATCAATAATATTTTTTTATAATCATTGTATATGTGACAAATACATTTTATTAATATTAAAAATATTTTTCTATAGTTATTATATATATATTACAAATATTTTTCTACAGTCATTGCACATATTAAAAATATTTTTCTATAGTTATTATATATATTACAAATATTTTTCCACAGTTATTGTACATATTGCAAAAATACGTTCGTATAATTATCGTACATATTGCAAACACATTTGCATAATTATCGTACAAATTACAAACACATTTCTATAATTATTGTACACCTCGCAAACACATTTCCATAATTGTCATGCCCATTTCAAATACATTTTTACAGCGACTGTACACACTACAAGCGCACACAGTCGCCGCGCGCGCATTTCATCCGATATTTGTATTTCCTCAGATCCAAGCGCAGCAGTTTACATTCTTGCTGGAAATTTAATGCACGGCGAGGCAACAGGGTCGATGTGTAATTAAATGTTGCACATATGTTGCACATTAGCACGTTTGCTTGCCCGCGGTACGCAAATGCGTCGCGTGCAAGCAATTTTGATCATTGATAAGTGGTACCTTTCATAGACTTCTCTTCTCGCAAATATTAAAACAATAAAATTCCTAAATCCTTTAACACGTTCGTCGCTCACAATTAGACACTAAAATCCCCACATAATTAAAGCAATTTAATTAATTAAAATAAAAGTAAAAAGTTCACATTTATAATAGAGGATGATAGAATTAGAACTCTTTCGCATTCGAAAAATCGTAGTCGAATTCATTCTGCTCGAATATATTGCGATAAAAAAATATATTTTCAAAATTAACCCTTTGCACTCGATTGGTGACTCTGAGGCACGGCTAAAATTATTCTGTCACCTTTCAAAATCATTACTATAGCAACGAAGCTCAATTTTTTAAAAATTGTTAACCGTGAAACCGTTGGTACGAATCGCAAGATTTAATTTGGCACAATCAAATCCATGGCAAATTTCCATCGCGCGAACAGGTAAATTTGCATCGCCGTCATCGCTCCACCCTCAAACCATATAAACTGCTCCGTCGCTAACATTCAATTAAGTTTTTTCTCGCCCCCCTCCACCGCCGCGGTACAGCAAACGAGGCCACGTGATCGCGGATAGCGCGGTCATCGCACGGCGAAGTATTCGTCGCATTGTTAATGGATTATGCAAACGTCGGTACGATATAATTATCAGCCGGTCATTATTTCGATAACGGCGGTTGATCAAAGACTAATTTGCTATTCAATTAGTTGGCGATCCGTCGCGCGCGCCGCGCCGAACAATCCAAAGAAGGAAATTGAAACGTCACCGGAGCAGCCGGCTCGTAACTTATCGGAAATATCGGGGGGAGAACCGTAGGGCGCCCGTCGAATTTCGCAAACTGTCGGCCGGGCTGGTTAATTATGAGCCGATCGTGCGAATGTTATCGCCGGCTCGTCGCTCTCTCTCTCTCCTCCACCACCCGTCGAAGAGTGCCCCGAAGTGCGAAACACCGCGTTGATTTTATGCGGATCCCGTTGTCATCGGGGCGACGGCGAGCACGTGCCCCGCTCCGAAAACAAACCGGGGAAATAGAAAACCGCGCACGGCCGCCGCCGTCTAATGGAATTTGACCCACTGCGCCCGGCGCGATTGCGAAACCCCCGTTTGCCATGCGGGGGGGAGGGAGGTGGAGGTTTACAGGAAGTCCGACGGACGGGCGTAACAACGTTTCGGAACTTCATTTGCCCCGTCCAATTGAATTATGCTAAGCGCCGCTAAAGAATGCCAATTAACCCGGGCCGGCTGTTAATTGCCGCGGCTGCGGCGACGGGACACGCGAGCGATATAAAAGCAGCCGCGCGCGGATCGAGTCGACGCGTCTCGATCGAAAGCTTTCGTTGTATCGTTGTGGAACTGGGTTGAGACTTGAATGTGCAACTCTGGATAACCCGAAAAAATTCCAAATAACTCCAGACAACTCTAAATAACTCTGGACTACTCTGAATAACTTTAGACAACTCTAAATAACTCTAGATCAATCCTAAATAACTCTAAATAACTCTAGACAACTCTAAATAACTCTAAATAACTCTAGACAACTCTAGATAACTCTAGACAACTCTAAATAACTCTAGATAACTCTAAATAACTCTCAATCAATCCTAAATAACTCTATATAACTCTAGACAGCTCTAAATAACTCTAGACAATCCTAAAAAAAAATTCCAAATAACTCTAGACAACTCTAAATAACTCTAAGTAATTCCAAATAATTCTGAATACCTCTAAATAACTCTAAATAA
>NW_027582453.1:0-3167 GCF_028453695.1 Augochlora pura
CGACCCAAATTTAATTGACAATGGACCCGAACTATAGCTAAAGCATCGCGATAAATTACGTGTCACATCGATCCACAGATTCTCGCATAGTCGCGACTATATCGCGCTTCTTCGCCGGACCAGAAATACCGCAGCTATACAAGCAGCTCGTTAATTATAATTCCTTCTGAAATAGATGAATAGAGACGGTACTAAATATATGCCTTTAACGCGCTCACTACCGGCCCATAAATAGTTCGCGGCAACAGTTTACAAAGCCGCGCTATTAACATTGCCTCGCCCGATTATTTATAAAATCTGCGCGCCGACGGTGTTCCCCTAATCATTTATAAATCGACATCGCGCCGCAGAATCGCGCACGCTATCCTGCTACGTTTCCATCCCTAATGCCGCGGCACTTGGTAATTCGCATAAGTAATGACGGTTTGCGCGCGCTGCTGATCCGTCATTTGGAATGCGGGCCTGTCCAGAGTATCGATACTTTCACCGGGGAGGGGACGCCGGTGGTTCAATATTGATATTATTACTAATTACCACGGCTCGTTAACGAGCCTTCTTTGACCGGCAAAGAATCGGCGTGATTTTAATGCGATTTATTTTTTTTTTCGAAATTCGTTCCGTTTCCCGCGCAACATTTCGCGGGTACCTTCGTGCGAATGGATATTTTACAAATTTGTCGAGATAACATTATCGCGCGGTTTGATTCGCGGTCCTGCTAATGAACGCGATTCGTTACGTTCGATTGAATGTTGCTGGGTGCGCGTCGTTTAATACGTTTGTTACGTCAACCAACGCTTTTATTCGTTATTTGGCGCAGTGGAATGTTTATTAAAATAATGGCTTGGTAATTTAACGATGGTAGGGAGGATGTGGAAGGGTTGTTTTAAAAATCAGATGTCACGTAATTTGTCATTAATTTAGCGTGTAGATTTTATTTGCGAATAATATGTCTTTTTTATTGCAAGCAGGACGAAATATATTGTAAGCGATATTTAATTTTTTATAATTCAAATTTAATGATTTTTATACTTTGCCGTAAAAGTATATTATTTCAGTAAAATTTTCCTAGGAGAAATTTATATAATAGAATTACACAGAAATTAGTATAAACATCGCCAGACTTGACACAAATAATTTTTATTTTCTAACCAGTACCCTAACCTCTAATTTCTTCAAAGTAACAGAAAATATTCTTCCACTATTCTGAAAAAAAGCATTCTCTAAATAAATAATTATTCACCACATTCAAATTCTTATTAACCCCTTACCCTACCATTTTCAATACATATAATATTTCATCAATATATTATTAATACCTAGAACGATCAGAAGCTTCTCGATTACAATAATTTCCAAGAAAAAAAAACATTTTACAATTTATATTTATCACGTGCCTACAATTACTTAAATTATTTAAATATCACTGACATAAAATCAGAATATTATTCAGACTTAACAAAATAAAATAGCGTTCATACTTAACAGGTTATGTCCAAAAATCTTGATCACGTGTCAGTATCGTCAAAGTACATCAAAGGGTTAAAACGATAATCGACACCCTAACAATGCACACAGTTCTAAAAAGCGCGACGACAATTTCCCACAATTTCGTTCCCATTCTCTCACCATGGTATATCCACGTTGCGCATTTATTTATCGTGGCAATACGCCGCGAATCTCATCGACGATAGGCCGGAGAGTCGAACAACAGGCATCGGAGACGTGATCGGTTTCTGATGTCGGAACTTCTCCCGGCTCCGATAGAAGATAAAGATTCGCCGAGTTCGCCAAACCCAGGCACATCGTTCGCTCGCGACGTAATATTTCTAAGTTGGTTGAAATATATCGCAACAGAAAACCGTGGAGAAGAGGCCCGGCCATTCTATAAACCGGAGCGCGCACCGGCAGGATTGTCGGGAGCTGAAACAGGATGAAAGAAATGGGGGGATGACGGTAGGTATCGGGGGTCCAGGGTCCCGGACGAGGGCGGCGGCGGCTATCCCCTCCCCCTTCGCCGCCGTTCATATTGAGAAGCAAATTGAATCTGAACGGTGTCATGAAAGATGGATATCAGGTTGCACGTGCCTCCTACCGTCTCAAATATTGTCTACAAATTCGTTACTAACTTCAGTCCGGCCCCCGTACGTTCTCCATTGGACTTTATCAATCTCTTCGGCCGTCCCGTGCCCGGACCTACTTCTCAACTGCGTTTATTCTCCGACTCCCCGTGTGCACTTTGACAGCCCGTCGGATCCCGGTGAGGACGGGGAAGGAGAAGGGGAGAGTTGAGAATCCTTCGGAGAAGATACAACTTGGAGTTCTACGTGATAGGGTATAGTATGGTAGCAAGGTGTTGGCCTGTGTACAGTGATCGACCAATTATCGTGAAGGTATACATGTCAAGGTAGTATATAAATAAAAATAAAATTGGAAACGAAATATGAAATATAAATTGATGATCTATACTCTTTTTTTATTATTTATCTATTGACTGATTTTAGGAGAAGGTGTCGTTTCTACGTTTGTAATTTAAGGGCACGATAATAAGGGTAGCTACCCTACCAGTCATTTTTAAAACTCGCATTAGATAAAAATAAATTAGAAATATAAAATAGTTGTGTATAAATTGATGATCTATACTGTTGTTTTATTATTTATCTATCGACGGGACTTAGGGGAAGGTGTCGTTTCTATCTTTTTACTTTAAGGACATGATAATTGGGGTAGTCATTTTTAGGATTCGCATTAAATAAACATGAATTAATAGATTGAATACATAGATTTAATAAATTCTGCTGAATTAGATGGTTAATGCTTGATATATTATATATATGGATTTATTATACAGCTGCGTGTGTGTGTAATAGTAAGGACGTAAGTGTATTAACGACATGCTTCGATGAGTTTTTACTAGTGATGGAAGATTCTGTTAATAATCTGATAATTATGTATGTCACCCCGATATTCACGTCACTCTGAAATACCGCACTCTTCTTATCGACATTTAAACGTTCAAGTTGAAGTTACAGTTTTAATAATTGTAAGTGTGAAGATTGTCGAATCGAAAAGGGGTAATTTAAGAGCTGTCATGGTGCATGGCGTGCTCTTGATTGATATGAATATAATATAATATGCTTTAGTATACTATAATGTACTATAATATAATA
>NW_027582454.1:0-3167 GCF_028453695.1 Augochlora pura
AGCAGTAAGTAGCGCGATGATGGTCTGCTTCGATTTCGATGCATTTCCGACCGAAATGCGTTTATGGCTGTTCCATCAAACGATGCGGTAGTATTAACCCTTGAGAATTGCAAGGTTCACAAAGTCTCACTATAATAGCAAAGTATTTATCATTGAGAAAGTATTCGTTTGCAAGAATAGTTGTTGCTAAGAAATGCTTCATAGTCGTTGCTAAGAATTCATGTGCAATATTTTATTTAAAGAATTAACCCTTTGCACTCGGAGCCATTTTAACTGTAAATCTGAAATAATTTTTCTGGTTCGTGGTATTTCCATTCCATTTAACAAAATCAATTTTTATGCACACAACATTTATTCTTGTGACTCCTACCGACAGTTTTACTGCTTGATCATTTTTTAAATCTAAACCTTATTGTTACAAAAATTATTTTGCAACACAACTTATTTTATTTTTATAGAATAATTTTAGTGGTGCCTCAGAGTCACCACTCGAGTGCAAAGGATTAAAATCGTTAAAGGTTGACATTATATATATTAAACAAATTCTTATTTAGCTCTCATTTCCCCAAATTATTGTAAATCAGTTTCATTTCGCATAAAGCGTTGAATTATAAACTTATTACCAACCTGAGAACTGTGAACACTGCCGATAAAAATAAGTGAAACATAGGAATATGAAACAATAAAATAACATTATTTAAATTGAATATAAAATAATTAAAATAATGTTATTATTTCAGGGAATATTAATTGTATTATAAAAATATTATATTACTGATAATAATAATATTAATTCGAGAAATAAATTAGTCAGCTCTTACTTCTTGCAAGCAACGCATCCCATTGTCATTTTCCATAAAAATCCACAGGGTCTTCACACGATCCACACAGCTTCTTCACGCGATCCGCGGCAGATTCGAGATTCCCAACGATCCGCCCCATCATAAGTCCATTTCGTTCGGCGATTTTTCATCCGTCTCGGCCGCGACTGCGCATAAAGGGGTGAATTCCGGCCGGCAATTTGGCCAGCTATCTGCGAGCATTAGCGGTTCTGTTTTCCCTTAACCGGCGCGATTGTTTTTTTTTTCCCCCAACCCGTTCCCTCCAGACAGGTTTTATCAGTCTGCGCGGAGCAAGCCCGGGGACCGAAATTGTAGCGGAGAACGGGTTGCGCGTGAATTTATTTCCGCCATTACGTTTTCTAGCTGGTACTTTCGGGGCCGGGCGACACACCTAGAGGAACCCCTAACGCGCGCAACCCCGGCGGCAACTTCGTTGAGAATCGACACCTGTAACAACAAAGCCTGCCGAGCCACCATCATGTTCCCGTAATGAACGCCATCCCTTCGCTATCTTTCGTCCAAACACCGAAAAACACCGTTCGCTTCTTCATTTCTTCCGCAAACAAAAATTTAACACCGCCTAATGTGACCTCGCGTGTCACGAAAGAGAGACCACCATCTCCGTACGCAATAAAGTATAATGAAATACTGATCACATACGCGACAACATATTTTACATATTTCACTTATCATGGAAACAATGTTTTTACCGGAGAAACAATATTTATAAAATAAATTTATGGAGAAACAAAATTTACCCCGAAAACCCCTAATCAAACAAGAGAAATAAGATCCAACGACAATCAGAAAATGGACGAAGATCAGAAAGTCCAAAGTACAATATTGAATCTGAACCGTCTCTGCGATATAAAATAAAAGGATTTATATAAATAATAATATCGTCCCGAAAACGAATCCAAAGCGAGAGGGCGAGCACTATATTAAACTGACACTCCAAATAAAGAATTCATTTCGCCGTTGGCTCGATTTTCAAGCTACTATTTACAATGCAAAACGCAATTTCGCTGGAAAATCCAAATTCCGATCGGATCGTTCCCGACAGCCCCCGGAAACTTGCCAATCCTCTACGGTTCAAATTCCAGCGACCGACGTCCGCGTTTCGGAGGGGATTGTTGGGGAGCGACCGCTCGGAACCGACTGGAAAAATCCGCGATATCTTACGCCTGGTAAAATGTAATAAAAACGGGGGATAATATTAGGTTGTCCCATAAGATTTTTTCCGCGCCACGTTATGTACGATTTCGAGAGTATGCTCGATGAGAATCGACGGTATAGTGTGTGCGAGGTGGTGGATGCCATTAACCTCTTGCCATGTCATTTTATTTAAAATTATTGTTCCGACGCAACATGGTCCAACCATTTTATGGGCCCAGTCCCGGTTCCCCGATCCTCCTAACGAGGAGCACACACATAAAACAATCAGAACACTAAACTTTCAGCCATCAAGGCCCAACCATTTCACGTATACATACAGGGTGTTTCAAAATTATACATACTCCGGGAAATGGGGGGTTCCTGAGATGATTTCAAGTAACCTTTTCCTTTGCCGAAATGCAATCCGCGGCTTTGTTAACGAGTTATTAACGAATAAAGTTGGCTGCGCACAAACGATTTTTCGTACTGCTGCGCATGGGAGCCAGCCGGCTGAAGCCCGTCTCGCTGACAGGAGAGACGGCCGCGTATCGCCTCTGAGCCGCGTTCGATCATCGAACAAGAATTTCATGAATTTCTTATTAATTTCAAAAATTTCACAAATATTATTAATGACAAACTTACCAATTCAGTTGTAAATGTTGTAACCCAGAAGTTGTAATCCACGCATGTAATCCACTTATCTAGAACGGCACAGATTACGCTAACTTTCACTTTCACTGCACTATTATTCCACACTGATCACGAATTATTCAACAATTGACACAGGTCCGAAGTTTTCAGCGTTATTTTGTGTGGCCCTGAAAAGGGTCGATTCATTTCAAATACGGAAAAGTTATTAAGTAATTTCAAATACTTTTTAAAGAACGGTGAAGTTCGCTATTGAGACCGAGAACAAGAGATTGTAAACCGATAACCATGCGTCGCGCGAAATATTAAAATTACTTGATGGATCGGTTCCTCAAAAATAGCCTTTTACCATTACTAGCATCATACACTGTAAATTGGTCTTCCTTGTTTGAAGATCGTCCTTGGGCCCTATGCCCAGGACTCAACAATAAGTCAACCTTAATGTTGAGGAGTCGTCAGATGTATGGCCGAATCCTCTGAATATTGCACTTGGTGCCTATTACTACACTCGAAGGACCACCC
>NW_027582455.1:0-3166 GCF_028453695.1 Augochlora pura
TCTCTCTCTCTCTCTCTTTCTCTCCTGTAACTTTTATCTCTCTCTCTCTCCTTCTTGCAATTTTTATCTCGCTCTCTCTCTCCTGCAACTTTTATCTCTCTCTCTCTCCTTCTTGCAATTTTTATCTCTCTCTCTCTCTCTCTCCTGCAACTTTCGTCTCTCTCTTTTTCTCTCCCCCAATGCCCGCGGCCGGCGCGCGTCCTTTAATATCACCGGCGTTCGATTAATTATTGAAGGGAGCGCCTACGTCGCATCACGAAATTCCTCTCGCAGGACGCTTTTTAATATCGCGAACGACAAGAGATATTTACATCGACCCTACACGAATCTCTCGGGCATCGACTTTCCATATTATTGAACGTCTACGTTATTAATTAAGTGTGTCCGACTCGGTCGTGCTTTTGGGCTTCCTTCTTCGACGAGGTAAGGGTGGTTTTAGATCGGAATCTGAAAATTCCTTTCTTCAGGGTTGCACGTGGTTTACATTTTACTATTAATCATATTTATATTCTATATCAATGTTTATTACAGAACCTGACATTTTAGAAGTCTGAGAATTGATATGTAATTAATTAGATTATTGTATAAGTATATATGGAAGCTATATATTAAATCTCAAGAGTATTCCAAAATTTCAAACATGAATATACAATAAATTACGCAAGTATATATAACAATATTAATACACAAATCGTGTATAAAGTATGCAGAAAAATGATATACAAATTATATATAAAATCACGATGTTAAATCACGTATAAAAATGATCAAAGTTCACTTGCAAGCTACCCCTAAAAATTATACAATTTTCGCCACAAAAATAGGACACCAACGAAAACGTGGAGAAGCGGAGACGACCGTCTTATTTGCTTTAGTTATTTAAAAAATACCCCGAGTGAAACGACCTTCTTTTTAGCGATCCGGACCGGAACCCTTTAACGTGCTTTGTTCCGCCGGCCGGTTTGCTTTATTCCCCTTCGTGTTTTCTTTTTCATATCCGACTACTGACCCTCCCCCCCTCCCCCCTGCCGCTTCTCATCCCCCTGTGTTTCTTTTTCCGCAGCTGCCCCTGTAAATGGCGAATAATCGTCCGGCCATGAGCTCTCGACCCTTCCTCCCCACTTCCTTCGCAGCGGCGGTCCTCCGCCGTGCTTCTCCCGTTTCGCCGCGACCCCGTCTGACCACAGCCCGACCCTTACTACTTACTGCCGGAGTTCGCGCTCTTTTCCGCCACCTGATTCGATTGTAACCCGTACACATCGATCGGTGGCATATGCGTCTCCCCACCGGTTTTCATGTTGCAGCTGGGGTCGCTGGGATCGTTGATCCGATTACGTTTCTGCCAATTATTAAATTGTTTGTAATAAGTGAGAGGAGGTTGTGATCTTTGATTGGAGATTTTCCGTCGTTTGGATATTTTCTCTATAAGCTTTGATTATTAATAGGATAATGCTTTTCGAATTGTTACTTTAATTGATTGTTATAAATTGGTCATAATATCTCGGAAGCTGTAATTAATTTTACAATAGTTATAGTAACTAACAAGATATAGTCGACAGTCGTTAATTTTACTTTTATTCTTTTAAATTCATTTACTCACTATAGATTTACCACAATAACTAAAAATCTAGAGAATCGTCGATTATTAATTAGAAAACATTCCTTTTAAATACTATGTAATAATTACTATAAATTATAATAACTAACTCACTAGACACTGTCTGCTCTGTATAAACTCTAATACTTCCAGTCAGATAATCTTCCTCTACTGCTCTCTCCTATAAATTATTTCTAACAA
Source organism: Augochlora pura (assembly GCF_028453695.1). Taxonomy (NCBI): domain Eukaryota; kingdom Metazoa; phylum Arthropoda; class Insecta; order Hymenoptera; family Halictidae; genus Augochlora; species Augochlora pura. Next base: position 1,799 of record NW_027582455.1, read on the forward strand.
TTAACACTTATAATATTACACAGACATTTCCTCGTTATATAATACTTACCCAGCTTGCTTCTTCCAAGCCTTGACAGCTCTCTGTTTTCCTCTCTGTTTTGGATCATCGACCGCGAGGTCTGTTTCTCTCGTCGCGACGATCTCTAACGCCAAGAAAGAGAGAGAAAGAGAGAGAGAGAGAGGGGGGGAGGGAGAGGGGGGGGGGGGGCACGAGGTGGCATTCGATGCCGCAGATTTTAATAAAGTATCGTCCGCAGCGGAACGCCCGTGAAAAGTGGGTGCCGCGGGATTGCGTTTTTCCCCGTGGCGGCCGTCTCTGTTTGTCATTTCCGGCGCCGAGGCCCCGCGCGTATCTTTGACCCAGACGGAGGCCGTCTATATTTCACCGCTCGTCCCGGGAAAGTGACTGGGGGGATGCTCCCTCTCTCTGGCCTCTTATTATATTTAACCAGCGCAAAGAAAAGCCGTCGTCGCAATGTTAAGACTCGAAGACGGCGGCAAAGCAACGGCGCGCTCGCGTCGTCGTCGCGGCGCAGCCTCCGCGAATACATGCTTCGTTATGAGGCGCGCAGCTCCTAACGAGAATATTAGAAATCGGGAACAGCCACTTGCGGGCATGCTCCTAGGAGAAACTGATGAGATGCTAGATTGCGCAGCTGAGGACGCGGCGTCTCAACAACCACTCAATTTTCGCTCTGTATTCGGTCGCGCCGGAATTTACGAAACAAGGGCGCGCATTGTAACGCGAATTAGATGGAACAGCGTGGATTATGTCGGTCGTTTTTCTTCGAAATTATAGCACTTTTTGAGAAAATGATGCGCGCTTAATTTGGAAGCAATTGGGAAAAGGATATTTCCTTGCAATTTTTAAAATTATTCTTGATTATATAATTGGCTTTATTTATTCGAAGCAATTGGATAAAGAAAATTTTCTTGCAATTTTTAAAATTATTTTTTATTATATATCATCGTCTTTCGTCTGTCATTTTTATCTAAATGACAAAATCATAAAGGACATTCTTCAAAATATCCTCTAGAATATATTCCAAAATAGCCTCTAAAATATCCTCTAAATTATATTCGAAAATAGCCTCTAAAATATCCTCTAAAATATATTCCAAAATAGCCTCTAAAATATCCTCTAAAATATATTCCAAAATAGCCTCTAAAATATATTCCAAAATAGCCTCTAAAATATCCTCTAAAATATATTCCAAAATAGCCTCTAAAATATCCTCTAAAATAGCCTCTAAAATATCCTCTAAAATATCCTCTAAAATATCCTCTAAAATATTCACCAAAATATTCACCAAAATCTGCTCCAAAATATCCCCCTTGATCTTAACGCTAAATGGAGGACATCCGCGC
>NW_027582456.1:0-3165 GCF_028453695.1 Augochlora pura
GGAGCAGAACGGTCCAGTTTATCTGACCGCCGGATCCAAAGTGGCAATTGACCCTGCCTCCTGGCAGCGACGCGTTACCATTGGTCGCTGGGAACGATGGGCAAGATTAGCAAATGGTCGCGAATAAATTGTCATTTAAAACCGACCGAGGGGGAGCTGCCTCGGCGCGGCTATTTCGGAGCCGCCCTTCTCGATAATCTTCGCGGAAAACCGACCGCTTCTGCGAACAGCGACCTTTCCGATACCCTAATAACCGATTTATCGTATCTGCGCGCGTCCGCGACTCATCGCTCAACGATAATTGCGGATCCGTGATCTACAATCTTCTTGTCGATGCCTTCGAGGCGCCGACGAAACGAGGTTACGCGAAAGCCGGCGCTTTGCTTGTGCCAGGCTACGCCTACGCCGCGGCCTTTTTTTATTTTAGAGACGCCTGTAATTATAAAAGGGAAACGCGGGAATCAATCTTTGTTTGCCGGAAGAAAAATCGCGCTACGACTGAAAAACTCGGAAGTTGCTGTAACAGTGGAAATACTTGGAAACGGTTGGAGCGAACGTGGTATTTGCTAACTACGCCCACGATTGCTCGTTTAGGCGTCGGAAACAATTAACGGGAGAAAATCGGGAGATGTTTTTGCGTACATCGAGGGTGTAAAATACGATGCTGCAACGATAAGTGAGGATAATGTACAAATATTAGAGAATTAGAAATTGATGTTGAAGAAGCTATGAAACGACAGTGTGAATGGACAAGGTTTTATGCCTTTTAATAGTACTTTCTAAAGTAATGCTTTCAGCCTAAATATTCTTCAGAAAGAAAAATTACCTACTTTCTTCTTCATGATATTTCTCATTTCCATTTGTATTGCGAGGCATTTTTTAAATCATAAATAATAGCGGGTTTAATAATATAATGAATTTCTTCTCATGTCCTTTTTTTTCATCCAGTTGTTTTTCACAAAAATGTATAAAATCCACGAACTAGTTATAACATTTTGAAGAGAGTAGCTCGCAATGACCTATAAGACAATCGACGCTGAAGACGTCCAAAGCGCCGCGCCATCCTAATTAGTAGCCGCTCCAATTTCCCAGCAGAAGCTCGTCGCTCGTCGCGCAGATGGATCACTCTTTAATTCGAGGAACACTTGCCAAGACCGCGGAAACTCATGAATATTTCATGGCGGCGACCGCAAGTGACATCACCGTCTCACGAGTTAGGTAGCCAAAGGGTGCTGGTGGTGGGGGCTGTTTCATGAAACATTGGTATCACGCGAAGATCCAGCTAAACAGGGGCGCGGTCTGTTTGATCTCGTCATCGTCTAAGTAACGCCTGCGGTCACCTATCCAGGAATTTTCCGATCGGAGGTCTCTACGATGGTAGGAAGTGACCTTGATGTAGGTCTTCATGCCTCGAGCCACCGACGTGTCCGTCCCCTGATCGATCTACCAGCCTCAAGTATCTTCCAGTATCAAATATCCGTAATTAAAGTGGTCCTAGCTATAGCGGTCGAAAATTGTTTCGATCCCCTAACGTAAATTCGCCAACAATTAGCGAGAAAATGATGCGTGCAAAATTTCGGGGTGATGTAAAAATTTCAAATTGTTATCGATGTTATTTCACTTTCGATCAGATTCGTGTCTTGCTATTTTAACCATTTTGTTGAACGTTTTTGTCTTAAATAAATAACGATGAACTTTACGTGTCGCTTTGAAAAATATGTACAAAATCTTGCAAATTTTTTCTGAGACAATTTCGATCAAAGGATTTTTCTATGTGAAATACGAAAAAAATCTGTTAATAAAAGATTGTTAACAATTTGCATATTAGTAAGTAAATGCAAAATTAGTAGAAACTAATTGGGAAAAAATGTGTAAAATCTTTTTCTTATCGGCTTAGAACATTTACGATAAATACCGTCATGGAATTACGAGTTTACTATGCCGTGAGAAATCCTTGCGGGTTTACCATCGTACAATTTCTAGGTTATTCATGGCAGTATTTCGATTTTTCTGTAGAAAAGATACCGGAACGTGGAAAAGCAAGGTTGATTAAGCGTCGCCTTAAATTAGAATTTCGTGGTCGGTCCAAGTAGGCATGAGTTCGTTCGTGATCGCCGTGGATTCGTTGAACCGACTCGCAGCCTTATAAGGTTCGTCCTTCGTGCCGTTAAACCACAATAATGAAGTCACTCAGTCAAGGTTTCGCTCGGTTTCCATCAGCGGAGAGAATCGTCGGCCCCCGCCAGCACCCCCCCGGTTCCCCACGATTTAATGGAATGAACGCTGAGCGCAACTGCCGTGAGATTATTTTTGTCATGCTTCGGACACTGCGAAATTATAGCGTCATCGTGTCCCTGGAAAAATCTGCAGAAACTTGCTGAACGACGTTAAACGAATTATGAATGGAGAGAAAGGGTTTCCCATTTGCAAGCAAACTGTAAGCAAGAAATTAGAAGATCGTTGAAATAGATATCTTATTATAGAACTATTTTGCAATGATATTACAGTAAATAAAATGGTTTTTTTTACTCAAAAAAAGTTAACAGTACGTGAGTTGCAATGACTTCTATGCAGCCTGAAACAACTGCTATTACAGAGGAAAAATTTGTCTTTTCACGAAAAGTTCAGCAATAAACGATAAATTATCGAAACAATACCGATCGAAGAAACAAGTTCGCGTTCAGCAGAGAACATTAACGGACGTGCTCGGAGAGAGGATCTCGGAATTCGAAGTCGACGTCCGTTCACCCCGTGACTTCATCGACGATTGTTCAATGGTTTCGGAGCCGAAAGAGGCAATCGACGGAGATAACTAAAAATATCGTCGGCGATAGCAACCGACACGAACCCATTCAGTTCAGCTGCCGACGCCCCGGCATTATTGAACCGGTTATCTTATCAAAAAAGACGGAGGACCGGCGGCGAACGACGTCATCTCTTTTTCCGAAGCTGCCCTTACCCTTTCACGGCCGATAAACTTTTGGTCCGCGGGGCTCTTTCCGACTGGTAAACCGGCTAAACTTTGTCGACCGGCAAAAACTGGCTGATTCCGACGGAAGTCGAAGGACGGCCGAGTTATGTGCATGTTTGTGACGCAACTGCGATACGCGCGTTACGTCACTTTTGCAAATGCGCGAGATTATTGCGATCGAATGCTAACGCGGG
>NW_027582457.1:0-3165 GCF_028453695.1 Augochlora pura
ACACAGCCGTACGGGCTCGGAGCCACCCTCATTGTACCCCTTCCTCCCTCTCCTCCCCTTTCCTCTTCGTCCTTCCTCTTTCTCCCCCCTTCCACTCTATGGCTCGGCCCGTCGAGCGATGTCCGGGCCCTGAATGCAGCCAGGCGGCGAACCCCGGTATTCTCTCTCTCTCTCTCTCTCTCTCCCTCTCTCTCTCCCTCTCTCTCGCGTCGACACTAATACCAGCACGTGCGCGTGTACTTTCATTATCGGGGCGCGCAGGGTCGGGGTGATAATAATCGAGCGCCGTTGGCCCGCGCGGCGAGAGAGGCCGAAAGGGGTTGCCGCGCGCGCGACCCGCCGTGGATCCGGAATACGGGATATATTAGGGCAAGGGGTTGGAAACCATTACCGGCCGATGGGGAGTAGGGGGGAGGGCGTCGATATTTTTTCCGGTGCCATCTTCTTTTTTTTTTCGATTTTTCGTTTTCACGGGAATTTTATCCTTCCCCCCACTTTACACTTTTCGAACTACCCCCTCTCGCCCTTCTCGATCTACCCCCCACCCCAAAAAAATATTGAATTCCACGAGCGAGATCGGCCCGCGATTTTTATTGTCGCCGGCGTAATTATGAACGGGGTTTAATATCGCGGTGAATGGTCCGCGCGGACGACCAATTGCCGAGATTATTGTTATTACGCATTTATTACGCGTCGAATAGTAGGCGCGTACACACGGAAGCATGATCGATTTCATTCGCGGCCGGTCGGCGGCCCATTGCGGAACGAGCAGATTTTCGCCCGTGAATGGAGGATAAATCGGTGACGCCTCTTTTTCTTTGATTAATTGGTGCGCACATTTTCTCTTCGATTAATTGGTATATTCATTTTTTCTTTGATTAATTGGTATATTCATTTTTTCTTTGATTAATTGGTATATTAATTTTTTCTTTGATTAATTGGTATATTAATTTTTTCTCGATTAATAGGAGCATTAACTTTTTTTCTTTGTTTAATTGGAGCTAAATTAGATTTAAATTAGATTTAAACGATGATAACGATGAAAATAATTATTACTATTAACAATCATGAATACTCAATAACGGTCCATCATCGTGCTCGAATAGTTTCAAATACAAAGCGTTAACATCCCCGATTTTTGCGATAATGATTATTTCATTACTCAATAGTAAATTAAGAAAATATCGCGTTTATAAAATATTAACAAAAGTATGAATATTAAAATAGAAACTATTTATTTAATCACAAATATCGCTGCGCCTCACGCCTGTCGCTGAATTCGATCTGTGCATTATAATTTATAAACATATACCTTTGAAAGAGTTACGAATCGAAGCAGAGCAAACATCGGCGTAAATGAAACGTGGATTACGAAAAATCCCTTTTGTTATCAAAATGTTTTTACACCGTACCGATGAAATTAATTGTTAGCAACACACGCGAACGAAACGAGATCACCGATCGGAATAATCGTCAGATGCGCGTACTTACCCCTTTACTACTTTATTTAACAAAGTAGTCGCAACGCGACGTTGTTGTGAAAAAGTAAATCGCGTCTCATTTCCAAGCCTTTACTTAGGGCTCGTAAATTTTCCTCCGTTTCTGGACAAAACTTTCACTTTCACGGATGCGGCCGTAATTTTCCAGCGACGGCAGCGCAACGATTCGATCGACCAATTAGAAACCAGGACCACACCTGAACGCTCCGCTCTTCTTAACCCTTTCTCGTAGTTTGACGAGTCCGACTCGCAGATGGAAATTACTAGGAATAAATAATTAAATATGCATGTTATTCTGTTCTTTAAAATTGAAATAAAATTCTAATCCCTTGTTATTAGTTAATATATTAATACTTTTAATGCGTTGAGGCGCCGCATCACCCAATTATAGGTCACGATAATTTCTAACTAATTTTGAAAATTCATTTTTCTTGTAATATACTAATAAAAATTGAGTAAAATGTTTCGGATGCGAAGGAATTCTATTGTCAACCCCTAGGACAAATATCAACCCCTATGATAAATATTAACTTGCTAGTTTCGCTTTAATCAATTAAATTGCTCTTTAACTATGCGACGATTTTATTGACCGAGGCAAATGTTTTTAGTTAAAAATTCCAGCGTTTTCGTAAACATTTGATGCAACGTTACAAAACCAAAAATGGAGCTCGCTACGTGAACCCTTATGCTCGTTTATGATTGAACTATGGTTCATGTATCGTTCGAAAATTCTGTTCGCATGTATATTAATAATAATAAGAAGAATAATAAGTATATTAATAATAATAATATGGCGGTACCGGCCGGGTTCTATGTGGGGGAAAAGGGTGGGTTTTTAGGGGATGAACCATTATATATTATTAATAATAATGATAATAATAATAATATATACTACTACTAATAATAATAATATATATTGATAATAATAATAACCATAATAACATTATTTTGTTCCTAACTATACCACCCTCCGCGCTCGAAGCTTCACTGAAATCATCAAACGGCGGCCATTTTTTCCCGTCAGTTTTTCCATCCGCCGATCCAAAGCCGTCTCGTCGTCGGTTTCACGCACGAAAATAAATCAGAGGGAGACTCGGCTGGGAAAATATTTCACCGGGCGGACTCCGTTTCCGTTCAGCGCGGCGCTGGTTAAGAAAACGCCGCCACGTTTCCGTCGAATTCCTGTTGCCGCTCGCGGCGGCCAACGACGCGAGACTTTCCGCCGTTGCAAAAAAATTCCGCTCGCCGGCCGAAACGCGCCGCGGCTCGGCAAGTTCTCGCGAGCCTGATATCCGCGCGGGCGCGGTTAGGACGAAGCGCGTTATCGTTACCGTTAGTCCTGGCGTTTCTAAGCGGCTATCATTATACGCGGACGCGAGTCGCGGCGAGAAAGAACGACCGCGCGGGGGTGGTTTACCCCCGCGCCGAGCAGTTTACGCGTTCACGCTTCGACGGCCGGCGGGAGGAATCCTTAAACATTTTATTCCGCGCTGTTTCGTCTGACGGCGAATTGCTTGGACGCGGATTGCGCGTTGGAAAACGGGCTGACTGTGATTCGTAAGGTGTTCGGACGCTGGCTTTAATTTGACTTTTATCCTATAAAAATATAATATAAATATATAATATAGTATAATATAAATATAGAATATAGTATAATATAAATATA
>NW_027582458.1:0-3165 GCF_028453695.1 Augochlora pura
TACAAGTTGTGAAAGACCGGTCATTTGACCGGCCGCGGTAGGAATAGTGTTAAAACTACATGCATTGAATTAATACTATATGCACTGAATTATTACTATATGCACTGAATTAATACTACATGCACTGAATTAATACGATTTGCACCGAATTAATACGCCTTGAACCGATCTAATATACTTTGAACTGATCTAATACCTTCAGAATCGAACCCACTCTATACGAACCGAACTAACATCTTCAGAGTCGACCTAATACTCTTCCAACTGACATAATACACTTTGAACTAAATTAACATAGTTAGAACCGAACTAAACTTTCTGAGTCAAACTAATACTTTCAGAGACGAATGAATACTTTTTGAACTTAATTAATACTCCTCGAATTGACCTAATACACTTAGAGCCGAACTAATATCTTTTGAGTAGAACTAATAAGCCTCGAACTGACCTAATGTACTTTCAACCGAATTACTATGGTTCGAACCGAATCAATACTTTCTAAGTCGAATTAATACTTTTTGAACTCAACTAATACACTTAGAACCCAACAAATACGCCTCGAACTGAACTAATACACTTCGAACCAAAATAATACTTTCAGAGTCGAATAATACTTTTCGAATTCAACTAATACTCTTCGTATTGAACAAATACTCCTTGAACAGACCTAGTACACATTGAATAGAATTAATATAGTTAGAACCGAACTAATACTTTCTGATTCGAGTTAATACTTTTTGAATTCAACTAATACTCTTCGAATTAATCTAATACACTTTGAACCGTACTAATACTTTTTGACCTCAACTAATACTCTTTGAACTGGCCTAATATAGTTAGTACCAAACTAATACTAATAATATCAGAGTCGAACTAATTCGCATCGAATTGACCTAATTTTCTTTAAACCGAATTAATATTTTCCGAGTGGAACTAATATGCTTCGAACTGACCTAATACACTTTGAACCGAACTAATACACTTTGAGTCGAGCTAATACGCATAGAACCGTACTAAAACTCTCTGTAACGAACTAATACGCTCCAAACTGAATTAATGCTCTCCACACCAAACTAATACCCTCCAAACTGAATTAACACTCTCCGCACCGAACCAACACACTCCAACCACCTCCACTAAAATACAAGCCTGCAACATCGACCGATTAATCATCGAAGCCACCAACCCCATCGAAAATCGTTGACCATCGAAAACCCCCTGGAAATCGTCACACCGCGCCTCAGCGCGTCCCTTAACCCTCTTAGTGCCGGGCGAAAAAGCCAAATTTCACGGTTTTATTAGGGTTTGGAAAAAGGCTGATAAAATGGAAACGAAAAGCAATATTTACGTAATTCAAAAAGAAGTGTATTAAGGACGAAATTGAGAATGATACAGTGACACCAATTTTTCTATATTCATTGGAAATTGCATATATAACAAAGGTATAAGTATAAGGCAGTTTTCGCCAGTGCAGCGCGGACCGATATATCGGCCTCCGGAACTAAAAGGGTTAAGCATAAGAGACGGCGCACAGCCTACCTAACTTTCCTCTAGATCCTTCGATCCACGGTCGTTGATTCGCGGGTCAAAGTAGATCTGTGTCTTCACTCACCTGAAACTGCGGCTCGCCGAGCTGGAGGTTAGTATCCACGGTGTGCACCGTCGCTGGTGGATCCAGGCGCACCGATTTCCTCGCGAGATCGGATCGTTAGATCTGTCGGTGGGATGTGTCGATATTGATCGGCGGAGATCAATGGAAATCGGCGGACAGGAAGACGCGATCGCAACGGATCTAATTCGACAATGCCAGAGGTCTGCTGGATCCTGGAGGTGCGCCCGCTCGATCCGAGGATGGATTAATCGCTGCGCGATCCTCACTGCTAGGTAACGACTGTCGAAGTGATAGCAGAGAGCTCTGGTCCGTCTCTGGACACGCACCACCGTTGAACACTGGCGGCAAGGTTCTCGAGTCTCCCTCTCTCTTTTTTTCTCTCTCTCTCTCTCCCTCTCCCTCTCTCTCTCCCTCTCTCTCTCTCTCTCTCTCCGTTCCCTTATCCCGGCCACGAGCGATATCCTTCGCCGTCTGACAACACAAAGCTCCGCCGCCTTAGTCTTATGCGTATCCCTCCCAGCCGGTCACTTCGGCCTGACGCACTTCAGCAACCTCCGGACAGCCCGGAACTGTACGAACGTCGTACCTCGCGCGGCTGCCCGACTGCGGCTACGCCGAATCTTTTCTAATATATCCGACTTCGTTCAACACAGAATAATCCCCTCGAATTTTTCGATTAAATGACTTTCTTTGATTGTTATGACTGAAAAATGTTTTTTTTAATTCGTAATTATTGTTTTGTAGTTGTTACGTACGGAGATTACTCCCGACGTTTTTTCTGCTCCTTCTTGAGGGTTTGCGCTAGCTAACGTCGGCCGGGAGCACGGTTCCGCGATCATAATATAAAAATGTTTAGTCTTCCGACGAACGCCAGCCTAAGGGCTGGGACCACCCGTCTCCGAGTCACTGTATCATCCGCGGTGTAGGTCCCCACGATTCAAACATCAAAAATGTTTAGTCTTCCGACGAACGCCAGTCTAAGGGCTGGGACCACCCGTTTCCGAGTCACTGTATCATCCGCGGCGTAGGCCCCCACGATTCAAACATCAGAAATGTTTAGTCTTCTAACGGACGCCAGTTTAAGGGCTGGGACCACATGTCATTGTATCATCCGCGGGATGATCTGGTCACGTAGGCCCAGTCCCCGCCACCATATATTCTAATTCAGCCAAATATAAAAGGGACAAGATTTTTCTTCTCATCGGGCAGTTTTAAATCAAATCGCGACGCGAGACGTAGCAAGATCGAGCCAAGTTCTCCTTCGAGCAAAAGTTAACCCCCGCCGACTTGGTGCGTAAACCAGGGAGCGTGTCTTAGGACCATCGCGAATCTTACACTACACTCATACACTTGTAATAGATTGAAGTTGTTAAATTATATTAGTTTTACTTTCAATTCAGTGTACAAGCTTATTTCATTCCATCTCCCAGTTCGAGTCAGTTGTTGGTAACGATCTCACAAAGATATACCTTTGCCGCTCGAGGTGTATCTATTAATATTTCTTTCGAAGTTACGAGGCAAATCTAACCTCCGGCCACGTGTGCAGTGGCCCT
>NW_027582459.1:0-8527 GCF_028453695.1 Augochlora pura
TCTCGGGCAGACTTTATGCTCGATGATTTTAACCCGCGAAGTGTTTTTCGAGTCGGCACGGTGGAAATATAATATGAATAACGCAAAAACAGTTTGGTACAGAATTTCGTGCTGTCGCGAATCGAATGTCAGCGATCCCTGTGGCGAGACGAAGCCGTAGCGGAAGATCACGAAAGACTGTGTGGAGATCGGACGACACGTCGCCGCGGAGGAGTATTAAAAACGAGACAGATTGTTTCCCCGGCGCATTTTTCTTTTGTGGCCTGACCATTTGCTGGCAGAAAGAGACACACCGGCGATCCCATCCCCCATCCCGTCGCGCAGAAAGTCCCGCGGCGAAAGCGAAAAAAGACTACTCGTTAGTTCCGTTCTTTTAGCCTCGACTATTTTCGGCTTGCGTGTCCGGTGTTTCAGCGAACGCCCGCGCGTACGCACACACATACATTCGCGCAGACGCGCACACATACATATCTAACTGTGACTGCTGTTCCGTAACGCTTCACCTTCTGAATTTCTTGTTCGGATACCGTCGACACCCCCGCGCGCGCGCGCGCGCACCCCCGCCGCTGTTTGAACGCGTCCGTTCCGCGAAACCTGCGAGACCTTTTCCCGACGATAACTGCGAATCGTTCGCGCGGAAAGGACAAAGTTTAACGCTTTCCCCACTCCCAACGCCATCCCCGTTTCGAAATTCCGTCAGGAGTGATTTACTTTGCTGCAAAATCACCGGTCTCGCCGACCGACGATTATTATGCGGTCTTAGCGGCGGTCTTTGCTTTCGTCGGGATTGCCGGACTTTAAACCGTGTCAAATCTGTCTGTGAACGTGCGTCGCGAACGCGGTTCCTAATGTTTTGCTAGACAATTTTCCCTTCTCTTTATTCATCATTTATGTAATATTGACAAATTGTTCTATAACGTATACAGTGACGTGTGATTTAGCAATTTTTATAAACTTGAAATTATCTCGCGTCTGATGTCATACTTAATTCAATTCACTTGGTGTGAAGGGAAAGTTAAATTATATTGGAAGGGTGTTTTTATTTCATAATTCCTTTTCTTAGGGTGCATTCGTTTTACAATTACTTTTGCTAAGGTGCTTTTGTTTTAAAATTAATTTTGCTAGGGTGCCTCCGTTTTACAATTAATTTTGCTAGGGTGTCTCCGTTTTACAATTAATTTTCTTAGAATATTTCTGTTCACGAGTAATTTTTTCAGTCTTCTAGTTTTACAATTAATATCGTTAAGGTGTCTCGTTCTACAATTAATTATATTCAGATATTTCCATTTTACAATTAAACTTATTACTGTATCTTCATGACATAACAGCGTATCACGAGAAAATTTACATCTGCTTCAACACTGTTTTCGAGTTAATAACGTAGATCTATACATATACTAAAATAATAAATAATATTCTTCAACTTCCATACGAGCGCAGATTGTTTCGATAATTGTTTCAAAATTAAACACAGCTGCGTAAATAATCCACTTACAAACGCGTTGAATTTTCTGCAGAATCTTTTATTGGATGGACTAGATATTAAACGAAGCTCTTTACGCTTACAGATCATCTCTAACTTTTTTGAATTACTATACAGTCTGCGTATTGATAGGTCGAAGCGTAATAAGATATTATGAAACGCAATAATTCTTACGGCAAGATTGAATCTATTCAATTTACTTCGGCGTCGGATCGCTGCGAGAATTAAATGGGATATCGAGAATGCGATAGGCGGGGTATCGATGAGAGGTTACTTGATGCGCTTCAATTTCGGATAGACCAATGATCACTTTACGGAACGCTGCAAACTGTTTTGTAACAGTACCGGTGGATTGATCATTCAAAGCATTGCGAAAAATACGGATATATATTTTCCAAAATGTCGTACATGTGCATAGACGTATTAATATATAAAAAATTATTATGTTATATTACATATACAATAAATTAATATGTAGAAAAATTAATTACGACAGGGCAAATTGAATAAGATAGTTTTTTTAATATGACAAACGTTATGTTTATCTAAATATTATTATATAATTGTTGTCTATATTATGTATCGGTAATTATATAATATTAGAAGTGTACTACTATATGTAGATATTAATCTAGATAGAATTATATAAGTGTGATCTTTATTATGTGTAGGTACTTATATAATATCAAAAATATAATACTATATGTGGATAGTAATATAGATAATATTATATAATTATTATCAACATTGCATACCAATATTTGCATAATATTATGTAGACTATATTATATAATTACCTCATAATTATCTCTTTTTAAAGTTCTATAATGAAGGTAAAATATTGTTCGATACCGACTAACGAGAAGTAGATAAAATAGAAATAAAAATTAGAAAAAATATATAGCTAAATTGCGTAGAATAAAATATTTCCATCTTTATTTGCGAGTATGCTTCATCGACATCGAGCGTGTTTCTCAAATTCAATTCCCGGATGGTATAGCATTCTTTGGTACTTGATTTCGAAGCATTTGCAGCTCGGTGTTCCTCTCCCTATGAGCTGGAAAAAATGATATTTGGAAGTCCCGCCAGGACTTGCTGCCTGATGCGCTCGTAGAGCTTACCGTGAGCGTTCCGGCTATGACTGGATTCAATTTGCTGTCCATATGAGGAAGTCGATTGGATCCACGGGGTTCAAATCGATGCTTAAGGGCCCCCCCGGATGCTGTAGCACGTGAATCGAGATAGCTACTCGCGCTGCTGATAAAGCTCTTCCTTCCGGTAAACATATTATTTACGTGCGCGCGCATACGAACTTGTTTCTAATCTTAGAAATTACAGACATAGACATTTTTCAATTGAAAAGTGAGAAACTTTGCGACAGAAGTTCGTGGACGATCGTTTCAATTATTAAATTGTTCACAATGTGCAATATTTAATTGTTGCGATTTAATATGAAAATATTGTCGGCCTCCTCTTAAATTTTTTAAGTAACGACGAGGAACGTTCGTCGAAATTTTAATTTCCGTCAGTAACGACTTTTACATTTAATTTCCGACTACGAAGCAGCTTTCCGTTGTATATTTTACAATATTTTCAGTCGATGCAAACGTCACGCCATAGGAGAACAAAGGTTATTATTTCATCGGTAATTACGCCGTTGATTTTTCTGCAAATTCCCATTTTCGGAGCATTAATTAAATAACACGCGTAATATGTTTACTTGGTAATTATTGAATAAATGTATTAAACATTGTATTTAGGACACGGTTGCTAATTATTAAATTATGCATTCTCGTGCGAAATTTCCTGATTTTCAATCGCAGACGGTAAAAATATGTTTCTCTGTTCGACATTTTTCGTTGCTCAAATCACAAAATTCGCGATCTAATTAGTTTGTAGATACGGTAAAATTGAGAAGATAAAATACTCTGTTGCGAAGATGTATGAACGTTAACAAATGCTGTTACGATAAATAAAATGAACAAATAAAATGCCGTTATAATAAAAGAATAATAAAAGAATAACTGAATAAAGAACTTCTTAATAAAGCTCTATATAACCTATGTTTGCATAGCATTTTTTTTACTTTGCACCATAGAAAACACTGACAAAGTTTGAACCTTAAAAACTGGAACGCCCTGTATACCCGCGGGATCGCACGGCCAATAAAAGCTCGACGGTTCATCGCGGTTTTATTCGCGCGCGGCACGCCGCCGTCGAAACCTTTTGAAGATCCGAATCCGTTACGAGAGCCTTCTCTACCAGACAACCGCTGCCCACGCAACATCTCATCAACGCACGTCGTCGCCCTTTATGCCGTCGTCGTCTGCGTTCGACGATGCTATCCGATAGAAGAAATGAGATCAAAGCCTCTCCTCCGCGCGTGCAATTTACGTGGAGCCGATCGACTATGCGCACGTGGGCACGCGTACACGGGCACGTGACGTACCAAAGGACCAGAGGCGAACGTGGAACGAGACCGGGGGTGGAGGGGGGAGGGGGGGATGAATCGGGACCAAGGTGAAAAAAACAAGAACCAACCCCCCCGTTGAAAGCCCCTTCAACATTGATCAACATGACGACGACGCGGCGGCAGGTTCCATAGACCCCCACGGTTGTTGATGCCGTCGTTGTTGTTGCCCCCATTGACATCGTCGACACTTTTTCACGGAATAATGCCCGCGCAAAGTCTGGTTACTGCATCGACCCGCCAGGCTCGCTCGTTACACACGGACTCTTTCGACGAGGATCTCGTTTAATAACACGGGAACAGCAGAGTCTGTCAACATTCTTCCAGATTCTTTATTGCGCAATTATTCAGATAATTACTTGATTCTCTTCTGTGTTTTTATGTCACGATTTTTCATGGTTTTATTTATTGGGAAGGTGCGAGGGAGTGGTTGTTTTTAAAAGGAAAATGTGATTTAAGATTTATTCGTTTAAAATGTATTTTAGATTTATTTGTAATGTATTTTATATGTATTTGTAATGTATTTTATATGTATTTTATATTTACTTGTAATGTATTTTATATTCACTTGTAATGTATTTTATATTTACTTGTAATGTATTTTATATATTTATATTTGTATAACGTTTATTTTATTTCACTTTATCTTTAAACATCAATGCAAACAAGTTGCTTTTCGTGCTTGATTGTTCTAACATTAAAGAAATTTACTGCCATAACAGTCTGAAAAATTGTATTGAATTTATTAATGATACTTTTATTTAACTGCGAGAAATAATTTAGTCAGTAAATAATACGTGAAAAAGTGAAATTTGCATCTGCAACTGTAATAATTATTATATTTTGCTTAACAGTTTTTATACGTGTCTACAATCTATTAAAAATCAATAGTTAACTATTTAATATTCGAATCTAGTAATCTAGTCTAACATAACCTATAATTACCTTTAAAATTCTTATATTACCCTTTGTTTCCTACATTACATAGTTTTTCCCTTTACTTTCTGTCTAAATAATTAAACCACTTTTGTCACGACCAACGTATAAACATTTAACGCAGCATTAATTCACATTTAATGGAGAAGTTCGATCGAAGTGCACGATATTCGTAGCAAAGTCTTGTGTAGAAATGCTACTTTAACACGAGGTTTCTACTTTAACAGGCAGCTGCCCGGGGAAGATGTGAAATAAGAAAAGAACACCTGGGGGCTTTAGCCTCCTTACTTCCTGAAAAGATATCGCGTCGGCTAAAGAAGGTGATATCTGAATTTTGGGAGGTCTAGAAATTTTTTGAACCGCGATAAAATTTGTAAAAACCTGCGACCTGAATGGAAATGGTACTTTAGCGCGACGACCGCAAATTGTTTGATCCTAGGTGAAAATTAGTAATTCATTTTTATCTTTTTTGTAGAGATATGAACAAAATAATCAATTCGTATTTTTTCAATCATTTATATTCTTCTTTTTTCAATATTCTTTCCATTGTACGACAATTTTATATTTGCGTCCTCGTTTTTACAATGATAGCTTTTTTGTTTAAGGAAAATAATCATTAATACTGTGAGTATATTATTTACTTTGTTGTATTAAATTTAATTATCGTAAAATTCTTATACTATGAAAAGATTAAAGTAGCAATGGTTACTGTACTTTATGACTTCTCAATTCTAGTTTTAATAACTAAATTCGGATGATTCAAAAAATTCATTTTATTATTTCTCATTTATATTGTACTCATATTTATATAAATAGTTATTTCACGCGCCAATATATTTTCTGAGTATTAGTACATATAGTTTATTATTCTATTCTACACCTTAACAGAAATAAACAATTTTATTAAACGAATCGTATTATATAGAACTTTGGACAGTAAATATTTTCTTATATAACATTTTAGTCCTATATTTACTTATAAAACATTCTGTACGATTGTCAAGACAAACAATATAATCTATTTGAAAACTACTGTACTATAAACACTGAGCATGATTGGCAAACAAATATTAATATTATTGATACAATTATTTATTAATATTATATTACTAATATTCTTCATTAATATTATATTACTTACTATTAATATTATATTACTAATATTATTCATCCCTTGTTCAACGCGTAAGTAATCAAAATAACGAAAGGTTCGAGATGAAAATAAAATAGCAGAGGCTAAGAGGCGTGACCAGGAGTCAGAAGGCGTTGTTCGTATGTAATCGGCCAGGCACGAGTCCCCCGTTTCCTGAAAATCGGGTACTGATAGAAGAAGATCGTTTCTGCCAATAAGGAAAACGCGTTTACTTCTGCGTTGCGAATCGCTTGGCGTGAATCAGTCTCCGTGTCATCTTTTTAGCAACGGCCACTGCACACCTCCGCGAACAATTTCGAAAGTACCATAACCGGTGGCGCATCTCGTCGCAAAGAATTAATACGGGGCTCTGGCTTCTTTTCATCGGCTCGCAGAGAAGGCAGGTCAAGTGGTTCGGTTACTGGCTCGTGGCCACTTTGGCTCGCGAAGGAAACACGATATATTTCTTGCGGGGGAGGGGGGGGTCCGCCCGGTGAGACCTCGTCATCCTCCATTCCGCCACGGGCACAAAGGGCGCCAAGGCAGGAGCGAACAAAAAGGGATGGGCTGAGCCTATCTGACGTCTGTGTACACACCGGGGATGACACTCGGGAAAGTACTAGCCCGGCGCGGACCTGACGCGCAAACAATGTACCGCCGAAAAATATTTCTTCCCTGCTCCGCCGACTATGTACACCGGGAGCGCCGCTTAGCAGTTATACGCGCCGTGAAATTCGAGCCGAGCAGTTCACCGCGCTCTTTCTGCTCCATAAAAGTATTGTTTTCACCTAGCCGGGCCGTCGCGTCGTCTTTGGGAAATCGTGGAGCGGGACCCAGCTGCTATTCTCACTCGACTCGATCCCCCCGCGCGCGCTGAACGCGATCGTGTAGTATTAGAATGCAATTTGCCGGCGTCCAAGAAAAATGGCTCTCGAACGTTTTATGCGCTCACGGTGGAAATGAGTGGCAAAGGCTTTGTCATGCGACGCTTTCGTTGCCATTTGCATCTGTTCTAGTCTTTAGTGTGGTATGGAGGATTCTGTCGATTTCCAAGAGGTTGTGAAAAGTTTATGGACTAGATTAGATAGATTTATAATACGTAATAATTTATATTGTACATATAGTACAAACGTAATGATAATATATATTCAGTAAAAAATTTAGTAACATTATAGAATATAATTTACAATATAGTATTGATACAATAACAATGATAATGACAATGGCAATGGCAATGGCAATGGCAATGGCAGTGACAATGACAATGGCAATGGCAATGACAATGGCAATGGCAATGGCAGTGGCAATGGCAATGGCAATGGCAATGGCAATGGCAATGGCAATGGCAATGGCAATGGCAATGGCAATGGCAATGACAATGGCAATGGCAATGGCAATAACATCATCAACAGAAACAGAAACAGCAACAATACCATAAGCTAATATAGTATAGCGTTTATAATATACTATAGTATAATAAGTAATAAAATACAGTATTATAGCTTTTATAAAAATTAATAAACATCCAGTAAAATATTTAGAAGCGAATATCAGAAATACAGTATTAAATATATCGTAGCAGAAATGACAAAATAAAACATGTGTTCGTCTGCAAAGCAGATGCAAGCTCGTAATAAATAAACTGTTTAAAAGTCATTTTTAAAGCCGCGCAGGTTAGTTGGCAAAAAACCGTCCCGATACCATATTTTAAACAGAGCAACTATTAAAATCGTTTTAGCAAAGCACCGAAATCCCGCTCGCAGTAATTTATCTTTGACTGAAATCTACCATTTTATCTTGAAATGAAAAATGTTTCACTCGTCGATATGACGTACAACTTGTGATATTCTCATATATCAAATGTATCGGAAAAACCATCATAAAATATAGAATATCAATACGGAAATATCGCAGATTGAAGCGTATAATAGTGAAAAATTACTCGGGACGGTTTTTAACTCCGTATGTTAGTCGTCTGAAAAAAAGTCAATGCACGCAAAAGAGAATGCGTCTCATCGTTGTTTTTGAGTTAATCGAATGTGGCGAGTGTTTGTTTTTTGTGCGACACTTTACGAATATTTCGAAAATGTCATTACATCGAAACGTGTGCTGCACGGTGAATAAACTATATCTTCTCGATAAAATATAAAACAGCTGTTTAATAAAATATTTTTAATTGAGGTTGATATAACATTTATTTTGCTTTTCTATGGCGATTTATGTAACCGAAATAATGTGCTACACTATATCTTGTCGATAAACTATAATATTTTTAAATATAATACAACATTTTTAATTGAGGTTAATATAATATTTTTAACTGAGGTTGATATAACATTTATTTTGCTTTTCTATGGCGATTCATGTAACTGACGTAATATGCTCTTTTCACGAAGAAAAATATAATAATTGATACTGGACCAAAATACATGTTCTAGATTTTAACGGGGTGGTATAAAAACGTTATGGTTCTTATCCTTTTTGTATTTCATATTTCATTTTACAT